>NC_081569.1:102659248-102740478 GCF_022355385.1 Mustela nigripes
GGGTATTTACCCCAAAGATACAGATGTAGTGAAAAGAAGGGCCATATATACCCCAATGTTTATAGCAGCAATGGCCACGGTCACCAAACTGTGGAAAGAACCAAGATGCCCTTCAACGGACGAATGGATAAAGAAGATGTGGTCCATATACAGTATGAAGTATTATGCCTCCATCAGAAAGGATGAATACCCAACTTTTGTAGCAATGTGGACAGGACTGGAAGAGATTATGCTGAGTGAAATAAGTCAAGCAGAGAGAGTCAATTATCATATGGTTTCACTTATTTGTGAAGCATAACAAATAGCATGGAGGACAAGGGGAGATGGAGAGGAGAAGGTAGTTGAGGGAAATTGGAAGGGGAGGTGAACCATGAGAGACTATGTACTCTGATAAACAATCTGAGGGTTTTGAAGGGTTGGAGGGTGGGAGGTTGGGAGAACCAGGTGGTGGATATTAGAGAGGGCACAGAGTGCATGGAGCACTGGGTGTGATGCAAAAACAATGAATACTGTTATGCTGATAAAAATAAATAAATTAAAAAAAATAAAGGTCAACAGGCTTGGCTGGGATAGAGCCCAAGGGCACTGAATTGCTCTTGGGGAGAAGGCAGGCCAAGAACCCATGGGGCTACAGTGTGGAAACAGTGATCTGAAAAGTGCCTGGGACACACATTGGGAGATTATTTGCTCTTCTCAGAGTGCGTCCCTAAAAGGGAGGGTTCTTGAGATACCTCTCCAGGAACAAAAGAGATGGCTAGTGCCATTTTCCTCCCCCAACCCCAACATAAACACAGAACCACCTGCAAGAAGCAATGCAGCATAGCCACTGGCTGCCTACTTTGCTTACATAAGCCCTGTCTCCCTGTGCCTTGGTCCCAGCATGGCAAGCCCCTCCCCTAGAAGGCCAGCACAAACCCCTGCCCACACCATGTCTCTCAACAGAGAGTTTTGTAGGACCTTAGTTCCAGTGGAGGTGGTGACAGAAGTCATTTCACAAGCAAACCAAAGTAGTTAAAATTCAGCACATTTAGGCCAGGGACAAAACATTGCTTATAGCAGGCAAGTAGAGCCACTGCAGAGGACTGGCCTGAAAGATAGAGCAGCCAGAATACAACAACACAATGCATGCATCTGGAGGCACTCCCTGAAGCACCAGGCTAAGGGCATTGTAAGACTTCCTCAGAAGGCCATTATTTTCAGGAACAGGAGACATAACTGTCTTTTCTAACACTTAGCAGAAGACAGAGACTAAGACAAAATGAGAAGACAGAGGAACTTATCCCAAATGAAAGAACAGGATAAGGCCACTTAGAAATCTAAGTGAAACAGATATAAGTAACATATCTGATAGATAATTTAAAGCAACGGTCTTAAGGATACTGACTAGGCTTGAGAAAAGAATGGAAGACATCAGTAAGGCCCTTACCACAGAGATAAAAGATCTGAAAAAGGTTCAGAGATGAATAGTGCAATAAATGAGATTAGAAACACAAGTGATACCCTGAAGAGCAGGCTGGAAGAAGCAGAGGGATGAATAAATGCCTAGAAGATAACTGACAGAAAATAATGAAGCTAAACAAAAGAAAGATAGAATTATATGAAACAAATAGACTTAGTGAACTCAGTAACACCATCAAATGCAGAAGCATTTGTATTATAGGCATCCCAGAAGGAGAAGAGAGAGAAAAGGGGCCAGAAAATTTACTTGAAGAAATAATAACTGAAAATTTTCCTAAGCTGGGGAAGAAAACAGACATCCATATTCAGGAGGTACAGAAAATTCCCATCAAAAATCAACAAAAGCAGGCCCACACCAAGACATATTGTAATTAAATGGGCAAAATGTAGTGATAAAGAAAAATCTTAAAAGCAGCAAGATAAAAGAAGTTGTTAGCTTACAAGGAAAAACCCGTAAGACTAGCAGGAGATTCTCAACAGAAACTTGGCAAGCCAGAGGAAAATGGCATGATATATTCGAAGTTTTGAATGGGAAAAATCTGCAGCCAAGAATACTCTATCCAGGAAGATTATCACTCAGAAAAGGAGGAAAGGTAAAGAACTTCCCAAACAAGCAAAAATTAAAGAAGGTTGTGAGAACTAAACCAGCCCTGCAAGAAATATTAAAGGGTACGAAGGGAAAGAAAAGACCAGAAGTGACAGTATAAAGGCAAGGAATATAAAAGCAGTAAAAACTAATATTTTGATTTTTAAAAAATCAGTCAATGAATTCATAAAAAGGATATGAAATATACAAAGAGATGAGAAAAGAATGGGTTCAAACTTATCAACTTAATACAGACTGCTATATTCCAAAGAGGTTATATACAAACCTATTGGTAACAATACAGCCAAAACACTAATAAACATGCAAAGAATAAAAAGAAAGAATCCAAATATATCACCAAAGAAAGTCAGTAAACCACAAAAGAGACAAAAATCAGAAAATCTCCAGGAAGAACCACAAAATAAATATAACAATAAATACATATCAGTAATTACTGTGAATGTAAATGGACTAAATGTTACAATCAGAAGATGAAGGGATGGAAAATATTTATCATGCAGATGGATGTCAAAAGATAGCCAAAGTGTTATGCACCACTAACGAATCATTAAACACTACAACAAAAACTTAGGATGTACTATATGTTGGTTAACTGAAAAAAATAAATAAATAAAGATAGCCAGAGTGCTGATGTTTAAATTGGGTAAACTAGACTTTTAAACAAAATCCATAACAAGAAACAAAAGACACTATATGATAATAAAGGGAACAATCCAACAAGAAGATACAACAATTTATATACCCAACACAGGAACACCCAAACACCTAAAATAGTTAACGACAAACATAAGGGAGCTGATCAGTAATAATATAATAATAGTAGGGGACTTTAACACCAATGGACAGAACATCTAAACAGAAAATCAGAAAGAGAAAAATGGCTTTGAATGACACACTGGAACAGACGGATTTAACAGATATATTCAGAACATTCCATCCTAAAACAGAGGAATACACATTCAAGTGTACATGAAGTATTCTCCAGAATAGATCACATGTAAGGCCACAAATAGGACTTAAATACAAGAGGATCAAAGTCATACTATGCACCTTTTCTCTCCATCACATTATGAAACTAGAAATCAACCACAAGAAAAAAAAATTGGGGAAGACCAAAAATATGGAGGTTAAATAACATGCCACTGAACAATGAATGGTCAACCAGAAAATAAAAGCAGAAATTAAGAAGTACATGAAATGAATGAAAATGAAAAGACAATGGTCCAAAACCTTTGGGATGCAACAAAAGCAGTTCTAAAAGGGAAGTTTTTAGCAATGCAGGCCTACCTTAAGAAGAATAATATCAAATAAACAACCTGACCTTACACTTAAAGGAGCTAGAAAGAGAGCAACAAACAAAACCCCAAACCAATAGAAGGAAGGAAATAAAGATTAGAGCAGAAATAAATGACATAAAAACTTTAAAAAAAAAAAAAAGAAACCAATATAGTGTTTCTTATCTTCTGCCCATTTCTTACTGGATTATTTGTTTTTGGGGGTGTTGAGTTTGATAACCTTATAGATCTTGGATACTAGCCCTTTATCTGGTATATCATTTGCAAATATCTTCTTTCATTCTCTCAGTTGTCTTTTGGTTTTGTTAACTGTTTTCTTGGCTGTGCAAAAGATTTTTATCTGATGATATCCAAATAGTTCTTTTCTGCTTTTGTTTCCCTTGCCTTTGGAGATGTGTCTTGCAAAATGTTGCTGTGGCAGAAATAGAAGAGGTTGCTACCTCTGTTCTCCTCTAGAATTTTGATGGATTCCTGTCTCATGTTTAAGTCTTTCATCCATTTTGAGTCTATTTTTTGTATGGTGTAAGGAAATGCTCCAGTTTCATTCTTCAGCATGTGGCTGTCCAATTTTCCCAACACCATTTGTTGAAGACACTTTTTTCCATTGGATATTCTTTCCTGCTTTGTTAAGGATTAACTGACCGTTGAGTTGGGAGTCCATTTCTGGGTTCTGTATTCTGTTCCATTGATCCATGTGTTTGTTTTTGTGCCAGTACCACACTGTCTTGATGATTGGCATCAGAGAAATACAAACCAAAACCACAATGAGATACCATTCAGAATGGTTAAAATTAACAAGACAAGAAACAATGTTGGTGACATATTGTGACATTCATTTTCCACCCACCCTGGAAAATGGTATGGAGATTCATCAAGAAGTTAAAAATAGAGCCACCCAGTGACCCAGCAATTGCACTACAGGTATTTAAAGATACAAGTTTAGTGATCTGAAGGGATACATGCACCCCAATGTTCACAGCTGTAATGACCACAATAACCAAACTGTGGAAAGAGCTGAGATGTCCATCGACAGATGAATGGATAAAGAATATACACCACAGAATATTTCACAACCATCATAAAGGATGAATAATTACCATTTACATAAACGTGGATAGAACTAGAGGATATTATGCTGAGCGAAGTAAGTCAATCAGAAGACCATTGTCATATGGTTTCACTCATATGTGTAATATAAGAAGCAGGGCAGAGAACCATATGGGAAGGGAGGGGAAACAGAATGGGAAGTCATCAGAGAGGGAGAAAAGCCATGACTCTTCACTATAGGAAACAAACTGAAGGTTGCTGGAGGGGCGGTGGGTGGAGGGATGAGGTAATTGGGTGATGTGATGAGCACTGGATGTTATATGAAACTGATAAACTATTGGACACTACATCTGAAACCAATGATGGGCTGTAAGTTGTGCTATAAGTTGTGCTGTAAGTTTTTAATTGAATTTAAAAGAAAAAGTTAATGCCTATTATTCCCAAACTATTCCAAAAAATTTAAAAAAAAGAAAACTTCCAAATTCATTCTGTGAGGCCAGCATTACCCATACCAGATAAAGATATTTTTAAAAAAATCAAAAACAAAAGGCCTGCAGGCCAATATCTCTGATGAAATTAAATGCAAACCTCAACAAAATACTAGCAAACCGAATCCAACAATACATTAAAAAAAAAAAAAAAAAACATTCACCAGAATCAAGTAGGATTTATTCCTGGGCTGCAAGAGTGGTTCAATATTTGCAAATCAATCAATATGATACATCACTTTAATAAAAGAAAGGATAAGAACCATATGATCATTTCAATAGATGCAGAAAAAGCATTTAACAACAGCAAAAAAAAAAAATCCATTCATGATAAAAACCCTCAACAATAGATTTAGAGGGAACATAACTCAACATAATAAAGACCATCTGTGAAAAACCCAGAGCTAATACCCTAAACGGGGTGGGGGGGGGACAGAGCCTTTCCCCTAAAGTCAGGGACAAGACAAAGAGATCCACTCTCACCACTTTTATTCAAATAGTATTGGAAGTCCTAGCCACAGCAGACAACAAAAAGAAATAAAAGGCATCCAACTGGTAAGGAAGAAGTAAAACTTTCACTGTTGCAGATGATATGATACTCTATAAAGGAAACCTGAAAGGTTCCACCAAAAAACTGCTGGAAATGATACATGAATTCAGTAAAGTTGCAGGATACAAAATCCATGTACAGAAGTCTGTTGCGTTTCTATAAACCAATTATGAAGCAGCAGAAAAAGAAATTAAGAAATCTATTCTATTTACCATTGCACCAAAAACAGGAATAAACCTAACCAAAGAGATAAAACACCTGTACTCTGAAAACTATAAAAACTCTGCTGAAAGAAATTGAAGATGACACGAAGAAATGGAAAGACGTTCCATGTTCATGGATTAGAATATTGTTTAAATGTCTATACTACCCAAAGCAATCTATACATTTAATGCAATCCATATCAAAATAACACCATTTTTCATAAAGCTAGAACAAACAATCCTAAAATTTGTATGGAACCACAGAAGATTCTGAATAGCCAAAGCAATCTTATTTTTTTTTATTTTATTTTTTCAGTGTTCCAAGGTTTGTTGTTTATGTAATACCCAGTGCTCCAAACAATCTTAGAGCAAACCAAAGCAGGAAGCATCACAATTCCAGAAGAGAGAGGCCAGAAATGAAAGAAATGAATCCATCTATATATGGATTTTATGTGTATACACACACACACACACACACACACACACACACACAAACACACATATGTATATATATATATACATGATCCACTAATTCCAACAAGGGTTCCAAGACTATATGCTAGGGAAAGGACGGTCTTTTCAACCACTTGGTGCTGGGAAAACCAGATATTTAAATGTAAAAGAATGAAGTTGGACCATATCTTACTCTATACACAAAAATCAACTCAAACTGGGTTAAAGAGTTAAATGATGGGACACTTGGGTGGCTTAGTCCATCAAGTGTCTGACCCTTGGTTTCAGCTCAGGTTATGATCTCAAGCTCATGAGATAAGCCTTGTGTCAGACTCAGCATGGAGTCTGATTGAGATTCTCTCTCTCTCTCTCTCTTCTTCTGCCCCTCCCCTTGCTCATGCCTCCATGGCCTCTCTCTCTCAAATAAGTAAGTACAATCTTAAAAAAGAGAGAGACTTAAATGAAAAACCTGAAACTGCAAAAATTTCAAAAGCAAGCATAGGAGATAAGCTTCAGGATATTGATTTTGAAAATGATTTCATGGATATGACACCAAAAGCATAGGCAATAAAAACAAATAATAGACCAGTGGGGCTACATCAAACTGAAAAGCTTCTGCACAGAAAAAGATACAACAGAGTGAAAAAGCAACCTATAGCATGAGAGAAAATACTTGTAAACCATACATTTGCTATGGGGTTAATCTCTCAAATGTATAAGGAATTCATACAACTCAATGAGAAAAAATAACCTAATTTAAAAATGGGTTGAGAACTTGAATGGACAGCTCTCCAAAGATGACATACAAATGGCCAACAAGTATATGAAAAATTATCTTCATCCTTAATCAAAGAAATACAAATCAAAACCACAATGAAATATCAGCTCACACCTGTCAGAATGGCTAAAGTTAACCACACGAAACAATAGGTGTTGGCAAGGATGTGGAGAGAGGAAAACCCTCTTCACTGTTGATGGGAATGCAAACTGGTACAGCCACTCTGGAAAACAGAATGGAGGCTGCTCAAAAAGTTAAAAATAGAATTACCCTATGATCCAGCAATTTCACTGCTAGGTATTTACCCCGAAAATACAAAAAATATGAATTCAAAGGGATACAGGTTCCCTGATGTTAAGAGCAACATTATCTACAATAGCTAAATTATGGAAACAGCCCAAAATACATTGACTGATGAATGGATAAAAAAGATGAGAGATATATACAAGGGAATATTACTCAGCCATTAAAAAAGAACGAAATCTTATCTTTTACAATGACATGGATGGAACTATAAAGCAAAGTAAGTCAGAGAAAGACAAATACCATATGACTTTCCTCATGTGGAATTTAAGAAGCAAAACAAACAAGCAGAGGAGGGGAGAAGATACAAACCAAAAGACAGATGCTTAACTACAGGGAACAAACTGAGGGGAGGTGGGTGGGGGATGGGTGAAATAGGTGATGAGGATTAAGGAGTGCACTTGTGGTGAGCACCAGGTGTTGTATGGAACTGTTGAGTCACTATTGTACACCTGAAACTAATATTATACTGAATGTTAACTAGAATTTGAATAAAAATTTAAAAAACAAACACAATAAGATATCAGGTCACATGTGTCAGAATGACTATTACTAAAAAACAAACAAAACCCAGAGATGCTAGTAGGGAGGTGGATAAACTGGAACTTTAGCAAAATGTCGATGGAAATGCAAAAATGGCAGAGCCTATATGGAAAATAGTGTAAATTTTCCTCAAAAAATTAAAAATAGACTAGGAATATTACACATCCACCAGAAAGGATGAATACCCAACTTTTGTATCAACATGGACAGGTCTGGAGGAGATAATGCTGAGTGAAATAGTCAAGCAGAGAAAGTCAATTATCATATGGTTTCACTTATTTGTGGAACATAAGGAATAACATGGAGGACATTGCGAAAAGGAAAGGAAATGCGAGTTCGGGGAAATTGAAGAGGGAGCCAAACCACGAGAGACTGTGGGCTCTGAGAAACAAAGTGAGGGTTTTGGAGGGGAGGGAGATGGAGAGTTAGGTGAGCCTGGTGGTGGGTATTAAGGAAGGCGTTTATTGCATGGAGCACTGGATGTGGTACATAAACAATGAATCTTGGAACGCTGAAAAAATAAAATCAAGCTAAAAAAAAAAAACAACAAACTTGATGTGATCAAGCAATCTTACTTCTAGGTATATAACCAAAAGAAGTGAAATCAGAATCTCGGATGGCTATTAGCCCTCCCTTTTACTGTAGCACTGTTCACCTTAGCTAAGATGTGGAAACAACACAAATGTCCACAGACAGATGAATAGATAATGTGGCATAGACATACAATGGAATGTTATTTAGCCTTCAAATGGAAGGAAATGCTGTAATATGTGACAACATGGATGGACTTGAGGCTAAGTGAAATAAACCTGACCCAGTAAGACAGGCTCTACATGATTCCACTTAAATGAAATACCCAAAATAGTCAAGTTTGTAAAATTAAAGCCTGTTAGTGGTGGTTACTAAGGGCTAGGGAGGGAAGAAGATATGGGGAAGAAGAAAATAATGTCCTCTATGTTATTCCTTATTAGCCAATAGGCATGATAATTTAGTTAAATAAGATGAATAAACCTTAACACCATACACAAAAAGATACTTGAAATGAATTAATGACCTGACACATAAAAATCCTAGAAGAGAACACGGACAATAATTGCTCTGACATCAGCCATAGAAACATTTTTTCCTAGATTTGTCTCCTAAGGCAAAGGAAACAAAAGCAGAAAGCAAACTATTGGCACCACATAAAATAAAAAGCTTTTTCACAGTGAGGGAAACCACCAACAAAACAAAAAGGCAGCCTACTGCACAAGAGAAGATATTTGCAAATGATATTTCCGATAAGGGTTAGTATCCAAAATATATAAGGAACTATACAACTCAACACCTCCACCCCCAAAAAGAAATAAATGAAAAAATGTGCAGAGGAACTGAACATTTTTCCAAAGAAGACATACAGTTGGCCAATAGACATGAAAAACGCTCAATGTGACTCATCATCAGGGAAATGCAAATCAAAACCACCTTAAGATATCACCTCACACATGTTGGGTGTGAGGGTAGAATCAAAAACACAAACAGGTTTTGTCGAGGATGTGGGCAAAAAAGGAACCCTTGTGCATTGTTTGTGAGAATGTAAATTGCTATAGCCACAGTGGAAAACAGCATGAAAGTTCCTCAAAATTCCTCAAAAAGTTAATTAGAAATACCATTTACACCTCTGGATATTAACCCAAAAAGGGAAAAAAACCAAAACAAAACAAAAAACCCTAAATCAGAAAGATATATGCACCCCTGTGTTTTCTGTAGTATTCACAATAGTTGAATGGATAAGGAAGATGTAGTACCCATACATACATGTGTACACGTGTATGTGCACACACACACACACACACACACAGGAATATTAGGCAGCCATATAAAAGGTGAGGTGGTACCATTTGAGACAACATGGAAGGACCTAAGTGAAATAAGTCAGACTGAGAAAGACAAATACCATGTGATTTCACACTTAAGTGGAATCTAAACAAAATAAACAAAAAGCAGATATAGACCTATAAATACAGAGAACAAACTGATGGTTACCAGAGGGGTGTAGGGACTTGGGCAAAATGGATGAAGGGAAGTGGGAGATTTAGGCTTTTGGTTATGGAATGAATAAATCACAGGAACAAAAGGTATAGCATAGGGAATACAGTCAGTAGTATTGTCACAGTGAGGAGTGGGGACAGATGGCAGCTGCACTTGGGAAAGGAGCATAATGTATCAACTTGTCAAATCACAATGTTGTACACCTGAACCTACTGTAAAACTGTGTGTCAACCATACTCAAAAACAATGACTAAGCTCTAGAGAGCTGTACAACATTGTACCCATGCTCAACAATAATGTATACTTAAATTTGTCAAGAGGATAGATCTCAGGTTAGGTGTTCTAAAGACAATAAAATTTTTAAAAAAGAAATTGGACTAAATCCATGGCTTTCAGATTGTAGACATAAAAATCAAATAACAACTCACGCAGTTTTCTAACATGTAAGTAGGTAAAAGCAATATGTTAGTGGCATAAGTTTTATAAGCTTAAATGGGTAAAATTACTCCAATGAGAAAAAAAGAAAATCTAGGATTATGGAAAATAGTTATAATCATATCACATATCAGCCTTAGCAATTTTTCTGTTTCATTGGGGGGGGGGAGTAGATTTATAGCACAACTTCAATCTTAATACCCTTTAATCCAAACCAGAATCTTGAAAGAGAAAAGGTTTTCAAAGTTGAATCACTAACAGTATCTAACAAAGAGAGTCACTCTTAGAAATATGTCTGGCAAAAAATACTTAATATAAAACCATGAATAGTACTTTATCTTGCATTATACATAAGTGTAGGCAGCTCTAAGTGCATAGAGCTGAGCTGCATTTTTCCAATTTTAGTATATGTGCTGCCGAAGCGAGCACTGAGCTGCATTTTTGTTACAGCCTGAATTTAAAAGGAAAAAATTATACTCACGAGGAACTAATGCTGGTGGCGTACCAGGTACGTTATATGCTCAGCAACAGTTTTATTCTCCAGGAGCTTGCATTCATTCCACAAGTTGCCTTACCATACCACATACTACTGTGTAATTTGTAATGCATTAATTTGGAGCTTCTGATAATCCAAACAATCAAATTCTGCTCATCAAACCCTTTTCCTCCTCAAGTGACAAATGAAGACGCAAAGGAAAATTAAACTTCAAAAAGATTAAGCATGGCAGAAATATCAATTAAAAACATTATTTAACATATTAAATATTTGTATACATACATTTATATTACTACAAATGTACATGCATTGGTGATACATATATATTCCTTCTTTACAATAAAATGTTAATGGATATTTCAAGGTAGTTTAACTTGTATAGTGGTTAAACTTTCCCATATATAAACACTTTGGAACACTTGACCCTTTGCTGACAAAAGCCATCCTCATCCTAAATAACTTACTGTGGAAACTCTCCTATCTGACTGTTATGTCACCTTCTTACAGAATTGACTGAGTAAGGGACAGGCAAGGCTAGATAGGGGGCTCAGTAACCAGGCTCACAGAAACCCCAGATGTGGAGAAATGTCATAGACCGGATATTAACCAGAGAGAAGGGAACAGAACAAATCCACCTTGTTTGTTCTAAATATAGAGGAGATATATTTACCTGATAGTTACAAGTCCACCTTGTTTTTTCTAAATATAGACAGGATATTTTCATGATATTTACAAATCCACCTTGTCTGTCTTAAATATTATAGACAAGATATTTACCAAGTTCCCTGCTCAGTTTTCTTTAAAAAAGACTGACCATAACAGCCCTCAGAGGCAACCCATTTGGGACCCCTCTCATTCTAGAGAGTTCCTTTTCTTCCTTTTCCTGTTCTTTCACTTAATTAACTTTCACCTTGCAAGAGGACCACTAGTCCACCGTTCTTTCCATGAAACATGCTAACAGATGCCCCTAGTGGGTTTTTTGTGCTAGTGAGTGTTAGGGATTGTTACCCTCATATGAACCTTCAAACCCTATTAAGACCGTCAAGAACCCTGATGGTTTCCCTACCTCTCTAGTATTTCCTACAGTCCTCTGTCCCAAGACCAGATTCTCAGGTTCTGACTCTAGTTCCCAGATCTACAAATGTTGCGGGATAAAAAAGAAGCTGCAAATCCATAGCCCACCTTCCTGATTCTATTCACAAAGGTGCCTGATGGACTTTCTCCTTGGCTAAAGTCAATTTCAACGGTGACCTTGGGGAAACCAGAGTGTATGTCAGTTCCAATCAAGTGAAGAGAAAAGCTTATGGAAATAGTACCACCTTATTCTAGACCTACATCCCTCTCTCTTGGCCCTGTTTCGCCTGTTACCTAGGAACCATCTGAAAAACAAACCCCCCCCACCACCACTGAACTCACAAGGTCCTTTAGCAAGAAGATAATTGTATTCAATCCACAGATCACTGCTCTATTTGAAAAGCAAACCTCTCCTCACTGCAGGGCAGAGCATCTACAGGAGGTTACAAACTGTGCTGCTATTTTTAGTGTGTCCTTGTGCTTCTCCATGAGTGGGCATATTCTTTGAAATACTTGGCATTTCTCAGAAAAGATGCAGTTCATATATGGTTAATGTTGTTAGTAGTCTAATTACAAAATAAACAGTTGCTCCTTTTCTTAGTGTCCTCAGCCTCATGGAGATGTTTGGACGGCATCCCCTCCCTGTTTGTGGTACTGCTCCTTCCAAAAGCCACAGCCAGGGGTGCCCCCGGCGGGGGGCTCAGTCAGTGTGTCTGGCTCAGGTCTTGATCTCAGGGTTGTGAGCTCAAGCCTGCGTGGGACTCTGCACTCAGCAGGGACTCTGCTTGAGATGCTCTACCTCTACCTCTCCCCAGCTGCTCGAGCTCTCTCTCTCCATCTAAAATAAATAAATCTTAAAAGGGGAAAAAAAAAAAGTGACAGCCAAAGCAGGTGCAAGGGAGATAGCAGGGAGACCCTAGTGCTCACAAATTCAAGGAGCTAAAATAGTAACAGCCGTGGCAATCGCAGGATTTGGACAGGCAATCAAGTAACTAAGTACCAAAACCAGGACTCGACCATTCTACCAGGGCCTGCGACATAGGGCAGCGAGAACTTGAGCTTCTGGGGAATCTTCCCTACGAACAACGAAAATGTAAACCCAGTGAGCGTACCCCACTAAGCACAGCAGATTTTCTGGCTTTCGATTCCCAGCCCTGAGCAGCAGGAACGTCCTTTCTCAACTCATAACATTTGGCTTACTTGGAACTACTTACCCGTTGTTATACACTGTGGTTCACCTATCTGTTTCGGGTTAAATTCACCACTGGTTTGATAACATTTTTCAAGAGACTTCCATAATTCTGAAAAGATGGGCATTTTCCAGGAGAAACCCTGGGCCTATTTAAGGTGAGGTTTTGGGGTGGCCTTCCTTCTGAAATGTTCTTTCCAAATCTAAAAGGCAGTGATGCTCAGATTCTCACATAAAGGGTATTAGAAGGTACGGGAGGGTCAATAATTAACATCCATACTGAGACGACACTTTTAAGACCAAAAAACAATGCAAGCCACTCTAAACGGTTCAAACGGAGACGCGGCCAGGGTACCTTACTGACAGTGGGGAATCCAGCAGACGACGGACCCCAAACCACACAGCATCTCTGCACACGGTCAGCCCCTTAACCCTAGCCTTTATAGAGCAAGGGGCGTGGTGGTGAGGTCACAGGGTAGTTCTCTAAAGTGGCACCATTTGAGAACGAGATCTCTATTTGTTATCTAAAGCGGTGCCTTCTCTGTTGCAGTTCAGTGAGGATTGGAACAAGGCTTCTGGCATTGCAGTTGGGGCTGACATTAACGTCCAGAGGCTGGGTCGCATAGCCCGGGGAGAGGCCATTGAAAGAGTACGAACAAGATGGAGGGCCAAGAGTAGAGTCAGACCTGTCAGCACTGCTACAAAGGGTAACCAGGCTTTCTCACTCATTTTGGGGTTAGAAAGGCACCCAAGTGCCAAGGAGGCAAATGAAGCACGGAAAGGAGAAAGGAGACTGTGCCTGTTCCCTTTGGTTATTAGACATAATGATGAAAGACTTTTGCACTCAGAGAACAGAACCAGGCACTAAGTACTGGCTTAGTGGCTAAGAGCACAGACTCTGCCTGATTCAAATATAGTCTCTGTGAACTTGGGCATGTATCTTAACTGGTCACTGTCCTGGTTTCTACATCTGTATAATCATGCTAGTAATACCCACCTCAAATGATTTTTATGAGAATTAAATGATTCACTACATGCAAAGTGCTTAGAACGATACCTAACATATAGGAAGCACAGTAAATATTATTTCATTTTATAAATCCTATATCTTTTTTATATTAAGCATGTGTTCAACTATTGGAATTTAAGAAAATAGCATTATAGAGTAAAGATATTTTTTTGTTGTTTTAAAAATGTTTTTGTATTAGTTAGAACCCTGTTGTTTGCAGGTTCAACTTAAACTAGTCCAAGGGGACAGAAAAATGAACTTATTTACTCTTATGCCTAGAAGTTCAGTGGTGTATCTGGCTTGGACCCAATCTTTGTCTTTCTTTCTCTTTTGTTCTCTCTCTCTCTCTTTTTCTCCATCTCTTGGCTGAGCTCACACACAAATTCAAGGAGCTAAAATAGTAACAGCCGTGGCAATCGCCTGTGGTGTCGCCCACCACCAGCACATTACTTACACTCTCCTGGCCTAGCATCTTCTGTAGAAAGTCTCATCTGACCCTTTAGCAGAAAAAAATCCAGCAAGGACTGTGATTGGCTCAACCTAGAACCAGTCACTTAGGGTTAATCTAACTTCCTAGATTAGAAGGAGCCTACATTGCACATTTCTTAGACAAAGATCCATTATAAACATATGAATATTCAATTAAGTTTCCAATTTTTGTAATCAATAAATAAACTATTGATTACCTTATAGTCTCTAATTCTCTAAAAATTAATTGTAACATGGATAGAGGCAGGATCTTCATCCCTTTGTATAGAGATGGCAAATACATTAATTTTGTCTTTATATCTCCCATCCAAGTACTAACCAGGCCCGACCCTGCTTAGCTTCCAAGATCAGATGAGATCGGGCGCGTTCAGGGTGGTATGGCCGTAGACTTGTCTTTATATCTCATGCCAACCTAGAAAAACTGGTTGTTAATACCTAGGGTAATGTGTTGAGAAAGATCCTGAGGTCGCATCTTTGCTCAGCTAAAACAATATGGGCCGCAGGTATGGTTTGGGTGGTGGTGATACAGATAGTAGTTTAAGAGCCCTTAACTACAAGGACATTGTAGATGGAGAGACTTTCAATTAGAGCCACAAGTCAGAGCTGAGCTTCCAGATAATGCTAGAATTCAAATGGCCAATTAACACCAAAATGGCAGGTTATGCACTTATGTGAGCAGTTTTCCAACACCACAAGTGAGTGTTGAGAGTTCCTTCTGTTAAGAAGGAAGAAAATGCTGATTTACCTCTTTCAAAGCCCTCTAGGTTAACCTCTTATAAACCCTACCTTGAGATGCTTTCCCATAAAACAAGTAAGGATAAAAAGGTAACTTACACTTTTCTTTTTCGTTTTAGCATTCTTACAGTTTAATACTTCAACTGAATAGCATTTACAGTGTTTCACCAATTGCTAGATATAGTAAGTACTCGTCAATGGTATTATTTTCATAATTATCTCCACAACTTTTCTCTTTAGAAAGCATATATTTTATCACCAAATAAAAAGTGAAGGACTTGTGTGGCCAAATTCTAAAAGATTTTCTTGGAAGATACCAAAGAGGATCTCCCTGTCTGTATTGATCAGATTTGGGTTTTTTTTTTTTTAATTTTTCTATATTTTATGATGTTTGATCTCGGGCAGCCCTTCCAGAACTGGCTAATTCTTAGATGTAGCAAACAATTTGCCCACGAGCACACTTCTCTCCTACAAATCAACAAATCCAAAGTCCATATCCCCAACTACTTCCCTATATCAAACCCTCACACACCAAACCACATTGCCCCTCCCTCAAATCACGCTAAACACAGGCACTAGACAACCAGAACCGCCTGTGTAGCCCAGAGCCTGCCTCATCTATTCAAAGTATACAATCCTGTTTGCTCAAACTTGCCTCACTCCATCCTTCCCACAGAAACCACAATAGAGCCCCAGGGCCATGCTTTTCCTGTCACTCCTTCTGCTTTTGGATTTACCTGGGCCGGTTCCCCACGTAGAGCTGCACTGAGTCTCAGGCCCACTCCTCTTGGGCACTGTAAGGGATAAACTCTTCTTTCAAGGTCCTTTGTTGTCTCCGTGTCTGTCATCTTACTATACCTGGTTAAAACAAATCTTGGGTACAAACAGTAGGGTTGAGGAATAATATGCAAAGAAAAAAAATGCTCTCAAAACTGAAGTGGAAATAAAAATAGAAGAGGAAAACCTTTGAATTTGTTATTCATTGTCTTTCTCTTGTGTTGGGAAAGAAGTTGCCTCAATCCAAGCATATATTTGAACTATGGAATTCCTATAGGAATAAATACCCATTTTCTTTAGGGTACTGAGTTTTAATAAAGTTATAGAGAGTATAAATATCAGCCGAAATAATCTCCAATATAATCTTTAGCAATTCGGCAATTAATTAAATCTCATCAAAACATGTTCAAACCTTGACCATTTTTTTTTTTTTTGCATTTTTTCTTTTATTTTCAAGCAGCTTTTAAGTGATTTCTCTTGGTTTTCCTGCCAAATTTCAAAGCCCCGAGCCCTTGGGTTAGATGGAACAAGCCTATGTATAAAATGAAGCATCAAAAGAAATGCCTGATTATAATGGCTTCTCGGAATGAAGAATGAAGATGGTAGGTGTGGTGCGGAACGGGAAGACCTGTGAGGAACTGCGGCGCCCGCCCGCCAGTGGGTAGCACCCGCGGGGGCCATTCCGGGGACAAGATGGAAATCCCACTGCCCAAGTGGATTCTGCGTAGAGACTCTGTGCGTTGGCACGTGGGTGAAAACAATTTATAGACCAAGGAAGACCTGGACAAAATGATCCATTTGGGGAGGAATCATTTGTGCTGAAGCCATGAACACTTTCTAAAGAGCTATTTGAGGAAGCAGATGTTTAGATAATATATTGCTGCTTTGCATTTCTATAACACCTTCCATCTAAGAGTCACAGAGTGTAACACAAACATTAACTAATAAATTAAGCCTCGTGGCATCTCTGCATGATCGATGGGCATAATAGCCATTTTTATAGTGTGGCAAAGGCAGCACCCTGCTCAGAGGTGCTGAAGTCATTTACCCAATGTCATGGAGGGGAGAAAATATGACAAACTCTTTCAAAATGGAGCACCAGTTTTCCCTACACTCAAGTAATGTGTTTTTTCTCACTTGGCAGGTCAGCAGCTTCAAGACTATGTTTTTCTATGGGACACTGAGGCACTAGAAGAGGGTGCAATGTATATCCTGGTCTCCAGTGATTTGCTTCAGAAAATCTCTCTTTAATTTAACTGGGAGATGGTTTGAAAATATTAAGTCTTGGATCAAAGCCTTCCTCGTTTCTCTCTGGTTTACCCAGGAATTAATTTGTTTGCTAATGCTGGTCTCTTTCCTGATGTGACAGTGGCCTTTAGCTCTGGAGTTACGTGTTCCTATTGTTTAATCCGATTATGCAAAGGACTTAAAATATTACAAGAATATCAAACAACCCCAACACATCTGTGTAGGCATTAATGTAATTATTTTTATTGCTATTTTAATTTCTGAAAAGACCATAAAATTGTCATCAAAAGTAGAGTGTGACATCTCAACAAAAAACAGGGCCAATGATTAACAGACTCTAACGAGCTTGTCAGTAAAATCTTTTTTACTTTTATGTGTCTTCCTAAAGGCTACTCCTTCCATTATCACATGTTTGGCATAATAAAAACTTGTTCCACAGCGGTATTGTCTTTTTCCTTTTTCTCTCTCGATAACCCACATAATTTCTCCAGTAGGATCATCAGGCAGAGGGAAAACAAAGCAAGAAAACCAAATATAAACCCCTGGTGCTCACAAACTCTTGGAAAAGAAAATGGCCATGGCACCACTGTTCACCACTGTTACACAAAGCGATGGGGTTTTCTACCTTCTTGCTTGTTTTCAAATTTCTCAAGGAGTAACAGTTTCACCTCTAAGTCTCTCATGTCCTTAATTGCCATTTGTTTTGTTTTTCTTACTGGAAGAAACAGAAGCTTTTTTTTTTTTTTTTTAATGAAGCAAGACATGATTTGCTTGTCGCTGGATCACGGCTTCCTTTCTTCTCCAGACGCTGTTCTGCAGCAGCATTAGCACCCACATGGTAAGACTATGGTTCATCATGTTCACAAATTACATTTAGGCAGTGTTTTGCATCACTCCACGTGTCCCCACCCCGCTTTCTCCCCAAACATCAGAATACCTCAGATGCAGGCACTGACGGAGGATGTGATGAGGCAACAGAGCCAGGAAGGACCTGGGTCACCTGGTTTCCACCGTGTGCTGAGGGCACTAGAAACCACATGGGTGTGGAGGCAAGAAGGCTGGATGCAAATCCCCATCCCGGGGACCTCATCATCCCAAAGACATTCTGTCCCACATTGCTGGGTCATCTCAATGAGGAGTAGGTACTTATGCAAACAGGGGAGTGTGCATGTTTGGGGGAAGGAGCAGTGAATGCCCATAGCTTTGGAGGAAAGAAGAGCACCCTACGTGGTTCTGATAGAGCCTCTGGGCTGGCTTGAATCATTCTTACAAACTACATAGACTTTTTAAAACTCTAGTTTTCCCTAGAGTTAGGGTGTAAGTAAGCTTTGGTGTACAGTCCATTTCTGACCCATGTGATCAAATTGCCAGGGTCAAAGGAAAGGAGGTGAACAAGGGCAAGTTGGTGGAAATGGCACATGGGTCAACCAGCAGCCTGGGACACTTCTCCACCGGGAGCACACACTTTTCATTTACGGTTGCCACCATCTCTTCAGAACTCTCTTGCATACCAAAGCTGATAAAGGAAGAACTGAAGAAGTTGCCGGAAGAGAAACTGTTCCAAAGCCCTGAGAGAGGGAATAAGATCACTTCTCAGTTCTGGACTCTGTGGTTTGGCCTTTGGAAGCTGGTCCTTGTCAGTTTGAGGCTCATCCACCTGGCTCAGAGAATGAAGCTGGGGTCAGTTGAAGAGCCGTGCCTACTGTGCACACCCTCATCACTGAGGTTTTTAGAGAAAATACAGCCTCTTCTTTAGAAGATCATACTGCAACCTTTGAAGCAACCATAACAAAATATCAGAGCACATGAAATCAGTCCCTCTGATCTTCCAGGGAATCTGTGTATTGTGACAAGAAAGAAAATAATTTCTTAACCATTTGAGCCCCTGTTTGACTGAAGATTGGCAGGGTTGAGTGGTTTTATGACTAACAGAGGAAGATTTATGGCTATAATGGAAGATTTCAGCTGTAATTCTCACTTGAAACAAAATATAAAATATTTTATCAACAAAATTTTATCAACAAAATAAACAAAAATAAATTTTATCAACAAAAATGTTATCAACCAAATAAAAAGGAAACCTAGTGAATGGGAGAAAATATTTGCAAACCATATACCTGATAAAGGGTTAATATCCAAAATGTATAAATAACCCATGCAACTGAATAGCAACAAAACAAACAAAAAAAAAACCCACACAATCTGATTAGCAAACAGGAAGAAGAACTGAAGAGTTGTGTTTCCAAAGAAGACATACAACTTGTCAACAGGTACATGAAAAGATGCTCATCACTTATCATCATGGAAATACATATCAAAACTACAATGAAATATCACCTCACACCTGTTAGGATGGCTATTGTTAAAAAGACAGCACCTAAATGTTGGTGATGACGTGGAAAGAAGGGATCCTTTGTTCACTATTGGTGGGAATGTAAATTGATGCAGGAACCGTGGAAAACAGTAGGAAGTTCCTCAAAAAATTAAAACTAAAACTACCATATGATCCAGGTATCCTGGTTCTGGGTCTATATCTAAAAGAATTGAAATCAGGATCTCAAAAGGATATCTGCATTCTATATTCATTGCAGTATTGTTCAAATAGCCAAAATGGGAAAACAACTTAAGTGTCTGCCAAGTGAGTGGAGAGAGATATACTATTTTTCATGGAATAATTCTTACTTATTTTTATTATATATAATGCGATATTACTGAGCCATGAGAAAGAAGCAAATCCTGCCATTATAAACACAGATGGACTTTGAGGCCATTATGTTAACTGAAATAAGCCAGCCAGAGGAAGATAAATACGGCATGGTATCACTTATATGTGAGATCTTAAAAAAAAAAAAAAAAAAAAAAAAAGCCAAACTCATAGAAATAGAGTAGAAAAGTAGTTGTCAGGTGCTGGAGGGTAGGAGAAATAGGGAGAGGTTGGTAAAGGGGTAGAAGATGAATAAGGTTGAGGATCTAATGTAAATCATGATGACTGTGGTTGATAACAATGTATTGTATTATTGAAATTTGCTGAGAGAGTTGAACTTAAATGTTCTCACCCCTAAAGATAAATATGTGAGGGGATGGATGTATTAATTAACTCCATGGAGAGAATCCTTTCACAAGAAATACATATATCAAATGACCACAATGTACACTTAAAATATTTTACAATTTCATATGTCAATTATACCTCAGGAAAACAGAAATAAAATAAGTGAAATTTTTAAAAATTCTCACTTGGTTAAAAAAACAACTCGATTTCCATTTTGACTTTGATTCAAGTATTATTTGACAATGTGGAAGAAATGGAATATTTTCTTTTTGTATTATCCATATTACAAACTTCAGAAGTTAACGCAGGTAACTTAAGTGGAAAAAGAATATACTAGAAGGATTTTATTTGCAGAATTCACAGAAGGGAACCAGGAAAATGGGCAGGAGCCAGAGGGGAAAAGACCTCAGAGCTGTCCACATTTGGTTGAGTGCCGCCCCCCCCCCCAAGCCCTACCTTGTCACTCACCGCCCCTCCTCTCATCTCCATGGAAGGTCTGGTTGAACCTGCATCTTTGGGTCCCTCCCTTAAGATTGAGAGTTCTGGGGCATGAGCATTCTACTGGATGCTTTCCAGTTGGTCTGTTCTCCAACTTTCAGAGAGCAGTTGGGGAACACCTGCCACCCTTCAACTTCCATCTTGAGATCACTCTTAAGTAGAATGGGTGTTCAACTATAGACTATAGACCACAAATGTCTCCCACAATTGACCACATTCTGCTTAGGCTACTCCCACCCTACTTTGCAAATCATTCTGTATGCTCTCTCTCTCTCTCTCTCCATATATAACTTTATTTTTTTTAGGATTTCATTTATTCATTTGAGAGAGAGAGAGCGAGCACAAGCAGGGGCTGCAGCAGGCAGAGGCAGAAGGAGAAGCAGACTCCCCAAGGAGCACGGAGCCAACACAGAGATAGATCCCAGGATCCTGATATCATGACCTGAGCCAAAGGCAGATGTTTAACTGACTGAGCCACCCAGGTGCCCCTGTATATATAACTTTAGACAGATGATAGATGGATAGATATCACTTTTTTTTAAAAGAAAGCTTGACACATTTTTTTTATTGTGGTAAAATACACGTAACAAGACGTTTACCATTTTAACTATTTCTAACTGTATAATTCAATGTCATTAAGTATACTTACAATGTTGTGTAATGTTTAAATCAAACACAAATGGAGCAGACTTGAAATTTCTCAAAGCAGACTAAACCAGTTTCATCATACAAATAAAGCTTAATTGGGTTATTTTGCGAGACAAGTGAGGCTATCTTGACCTTGGTCCCTTCTTATTTATGCCTCTGAAATCATAAGTGAAACTTAGATTATTCCCAAAACTTGATACAAGGTAAGTTCCCCTTTCATTGAAGAGAATTCCTGTACAGGAACCGATCACCGTGAAGACTGAACAGTCATGTCCTCCATTCTATGTAAGCTGCTTTATAGCGATATACCTTGGAGTCTCACGCCATAAGTTGGTTTGAGTGCTCCCAGTTTGCAAACTTATTTTTGCTGTATTTTGTTTAGATTTTGTTTTTTCGGTGTGTGCACCATAATCTCTTAGTAATTACTGCTTCAGTGATTCATTGGCTTTACATTAACTTTTTTGTTGTTGTTGTTGTTGTTTTAACTTTTGACAGTTACTATCACCACTCTCTGTCCCAAGCTAATTTCAGTCACAGTTATTCCTCTGGCGAATGCGGTCTGAGGGGACCAGAGGTAGTTCTGTGGGCCAGGATGTAAAGGGATCCATTCCGAACCCAGACGCCTGGCTGCGCCTCCTCCTGCCACTGGCTGCGGTTGACAAAAGACATTTGCACAACCGTGCCGCTCTCATTACGGACGACCGTGGCTTAATAGCACACCGCTGCTGGTTTCTGTTGAAGAGTTGACTCCAAAACCTTTCAGTCGAAGTGTGGCCAGTTTGTTTCCCATCGAGGTCCTTTCCCAGCCCCATTAGCTAATTCATAAATAACCCCCCAGTGCAATGTTGGGAAATTGATAAATTCCTTGTGTGAGTCAACTCCTAACACATGAAATTGTTTTCAGTGCAACCGCAGGAAAAACTGGAATTGTCCTAGCAATTAAGAAGCTACTTAATCTATTTGACATAGTGTTACCTGTAAGGGGATTCTAGACACACTTATCACACTCAGCATCACCTAAGGAGAGAACCCTCCTCGGAAGCCCACTCTAGTGACAGTTCCAATGTTGTCACTGATTTTGCATAGGAGCCCCGCCTCATCCGGTGTTTGTGGACCCCCGCAAGTAACACAAGGCGGGAGGAGCCCTATTGACAAGGGTCAAGCAATTGAACCCATTGTTGATAAGCTTTTGGAATTTTAAAAGCTAAATAATTTAGATACCTGCCTGTAATAATGTCCTCGAGATTATTACGGCTCTTATTCACATTTCCTGAGTACATTAGGCAAGAGACCCGCTCCGTAAATGGATTTTATAATCCATCAGTCTTCATACAAGTATTTTATTTTTTTTTTTAAGATTTTATTTATTTATTTGACACAGAGAGAGAGAGAGAGACAGCAAGAGAGGGAACACAAGCCGGGGGAGTGGGAGAGGGAGAAACAGGCTTCCTACCAAGCAGGGATCCTGACACCAGGCTGGATCCCAGGACCCTGGCACCATGACCTGAGCTGAAGGCAGATGCTTAACGACTGAGCCACCCAGGCATACCTCATACAAGTATTTTAAATAGAGAAATTGGGACTCATGTAAATGAAGGGTAAGAAGACTGTCTCAGAGAATCCTGATTCAATGTAGTTTGAATGAGGTGAGGGAGAATGCAAAAAAATCACAAAGTCTAAACAGCTTTTATCAGTTGTGCCCTGCTTCACAAAAGGGGGGAAATGAAAGTTGATGGTCAGCCATCTGATCTCCATTATGAGATCAGCGGCTGTGGGCCGCAGGAGTGCTCAGCGGCTAAGAAGTTCCGGTCCCGAATGCACAGAGGTACTGGGAAGGGAAAGTATGCCTGCAGGTTGCGAGTTTGGTTCCAGTTGCTTCTGCGTTGTCCCAGGTTGGTAACTGGCCTGTAACACTGAGCGGAGGATGGGTTTAAACCTAAGGATTAGAGAGAATCCTTCCCCTGGGAGAGGCACCTGCTTCCTGCCATTCAGAAGCAATGATGCCACTTTCTCCTTCAAGCTGGTCATTTTATGACAGTGTCATCTCCCTGCGTAATCTTCCCATTTCCTTCTCTGCTGAGAATCAACTACAGAGTGGAATTGGCAATTTTAGGGAGCTCTGAAATGGAATCTTTTATGCCTTTTCACTATCTGTTTTTCCTTCACATGGCGAAAGCTGGCAAGCAATATTACAGAGGGCTTATGTCACAGATTAACTCAATTTCTGATGCTGGTATCTCCTCAAATTGTTTGTCTTCTCCTTTCTAGCCTCTTGCCCAGGAAGGTACAGAATTAAAACACAACGAGTTACCATAGTAACCCTTATACATGATCTGTTAAAAGTTCCAGACCCACAGAGCCTAATTTGATGTTAGAGATTTTAATTAATGATTTCTGTGTTTTAGGTAATAACACATTTTTAAATTAATGAATCATAATAAGAAAAAGGTAGTCAAATTAGTTTTGATTGGAAGAGAGTTCACTTATTCGGATATGCTGCTTCAATTTAGATTGCTCAGACAGCTGGGTCTGAACTCCACCCAGATCTTTTCCCACTAAAAGTCGGGACCTTCTGTAACAGACTACAGGACTCTGACGGGAAGCTCATCCTCAGAAATATCTAGGAGAGTTGGCCTTGCCACACTGGTATTTGCTTGCTTGTTGTCCAAGGCTGCTATCGGTGATTGGTAAACAATGAACTACATCAAGGAAGAAGAGCATTTGAGTTTTAAGATGCCTTTTGAGGGAAAATTCAGGGACAGTGCTTAAATTTCTTCTTCTGTTTGCCTTTGATTGGCAGACATTTGCTTGTTGAATGAGTTACTGCACGGAGAGCACTTATAACAGTGCCTACCACTGTGTGAGCCTTCAGTGAATTCTCATCATCGTTGTTGGCCATTTTATGATGATTCCAGTATAAAAGGCTTGAGTATCTTGGCTTCCTCACCATGTTGGGCTTATGCATTCTGACCACAGTTAGGCCTCCCTTGACTTTCTCTACTGTGAGTTCTTGTTTTGAGAGTTCCATGTGACCTTTGACCTTTCTGTTTGGATGGTTTTAAAAAAGAATTTTGTTTCAAAAAAATTCAGAAAGAATAATTTCATAGCATCTTGGGTTGCGCTCTTATTTGGTGGTTCATGTGAACGTAACTTGGGTTGTGAAATCATTGTTGGAGGAAACTTCATGAACTTAAAGAAGCAACAGAGATGTTGCATCATAGTATCTTTAGCTTCTAAACTCTGTTGTCTTTTTCTAGTGCCCTCCAGAGCTGCTGGCATCTGTCCCACCCCGTCTATCGAAAGATGGTTTGGACTAGTAATGCATACATAACTGGAGGGTGAAGAAGCCATGGTGGGAGAAGCTTTCTACTGAAAGGGCAGGCAACTCTGAAAGGGGCATTAGAGTCCAGGAGAAATGAAGTTTGAAACAACCAAAAACACAACTCAACTGTCTTCTTGTGGCACAAACGGGAAGAAACACCTAAACACAGATCCCCATGATTGGTATTTTCCTGGGGCAGAGTCTCCCTTCCCTCTCTGTCTTCTCTCCAGGCACCTCCTCCCTCCCTGACACCCGCTGGGTGGCCCAATTCTCTTTCCCCAAGAAGCACTATTCCTCTAACAAAAAGGAGTAAGATTCTCAACTCCTTCCTATGACTCACAACTTGAGTAATGCCTTGGGGCTTCAACCAGGCTTTGTTGATGTTTTCCTCTTCTTGGGTGTGGTAAGCTCTGGAGAAAGATACAGATGGATCCAAGACATTGATGAATGGAAGTACTCCAATCCCAGACCAGTCTTAGCACTTATGGGAGCTACAGCTAAAGGTAAACAGGGAAACACTAATTTATTTTTTCCTTGGAATCAGTAGCCTCATTTCATCCCAAAGAAAGAATGTTTCTTCCAAAGCCACAACTTTGATCTTTCTGTCCTCATAGGAGAGACCCCCAACTTGTGACCCATTTTTTTGCCCCTGAGCTCTGCTACCTCCTCAGAGAAACCACTCAGTTGTCAATGGCTGTTCTTCTTTTCGTTCCTGGGTGGGGTGTTGCTTGCTTTAATGTACCATTTTAAACTGTTGTATCCTCTAGCACTGGTCATGGTGGAAAGGGGAAATAGAAACGGAAGTGGCAGGAAGGTGATTTCTAATTCATCCCATCACCAGAGTTAGCAGGAAAAATAGCCCTTTGGGCCTTGAGCTCTGGGGAGGGGGTATTGTTGATAATGGGGCATTCTATGGATAGATAACTATGCCTACAACCCAACAGATGCTCAATGAATCTTGCCTCTTGGACTTTAACTACTTTTTTGGCATCTCATTTCTCCTTAGTATCTCTAGAAAAGAGTAGTTGGAAAACAAAAGGGAGGATTGTATGGTTTTCACCGACTTTTAAAAACAATGGGGTGTTAATTTTGTCAAAAACTTTTGATGCACATTAATGTTTTAATCATAGAAATGAATATAACACATTTAAAATTTTTCCTATTCTTACATTCATCTTCAACTTTGACTTATATCAGTTAACAGCATAATTTTCACCACCATTACGGAACATGAGATCACGCAGAGAAAGCAACAAAGTGTCATGTGCTTGTAGGTGAAGACTGGGTACATGAGAAGTACCCCCTTTTAAAAAATAAAATATATTCAATCTGTATGATCTAGGTCTCAGCAGCTACTAGAAAGTGTTCATTTAATGTGTCTCTGATTTTGGCCCTCAGAAAGGTACAAACAGAAACTTACCCTGAACTCTACTATTCTAGGATCTTGCAAGCAAAGCTGACTATATTGGCAGCAATGCTGTGTCCTATAGGGCACTACTGCCACACATACATTATGTGGATGAATAAAGCAAGACAGCTGAGAAGGGAACTCAATATGCCACCCAGCTCAGCCTGTCTGTTCAGTCCCATCCATTCTTGTTGATGGATTACTTCCACAGGGTCCAGCCCTGCCTGGTCCACAGATCCTTACCCACAACCCCAGCCACATCCATGTGGGGGAAGACAATCCTATGTCAGCCCATTCCAAACCTAAGTGTGATGGAGAATTAGCCAGATGGGAATCTGTGACTCAGCCTGCCAGACCTTCCTCTCCCACATCTACTCCACATGGGAACTGACTGGGGCCAAAGAACAGGCATCAGCTCCCTTGCTCTATATCAACTCAGAGCCAAGCAGAAAAAGGGCTGGTAGCCCAACTGGGAGATGGTGTGGCAGATGGAGCCATTTTGTTCCTTAATTAACATAACAGCTGCAAGCAATCTCTCCACTCTCCCCATAATCTTATCAACAACACTGGCGGGTCCTACGTGTGTTCGTTGGCGATGTGTGCTGTGTGTTTCCAATAATTGATAACATATGATTTTGTCCCTAGGCACAGAGCATGCTTTATTCTGCATATTCATTTTAAAAGAATTTTTAAAATGTTGTACATGTCAAATGTTCTGCAGATGCAGTATCATCTTCTGGTATTGAATTATATTCAAGAATTTTTATCTGTCTTTACCATAGCATGATAAGACAGAGTCACAGAAAGTTTTGGGCTTAGTGGCTTTGAGTTTTCTGGTTTCCCCTAATTTGTTCACTTTCAAAAGGCAAGGGGTAAATATTCGTAGTAACTGTGTGCCAAGTGGAACTGCATTCGTATATCACCTCGGAAAGATTATACTAATGCAGAGGCCAGACATCGGCTGAACTTCTAACTAACCAGTTCTCGAAGTCCTGAAGGAAGGTTTTTCAGAGTCCTTTGTGGTTTAGGTGGCATGTTCCCTCTGAAATTTGATTCTAACTCTTTGAAAATATGAAAGGATCTATGTGGAACATCATCTGTTATGTCACACATAATATTTAGAATGCAGATAACTGCATAAGATGCACATCACCATATTGTGCCTGGCACGTAAGAGGTATTGAGTGAGAACCTGATACAGGAATAAACAAAAGGCAACATGCCGTACTTAATGGGGTCCTAGTTAATCCTGTTGCAGGGATCTGTGAAGCCAACCCCAAATGTGGCCAGCACAAGCAGATCACCAAAATGGACACTCTACTTTATGTTGAAAATATGCTTTTATTGTTTGAGGAAGTCTTTCTTATAAATCAAGTGAAATCAGCCACATAAGTATTTCTTGTATGACTTTCACCCTTCCTTCCATACACTCTAAGCAGGCCAGGACTCAAGTGTCCCATGACATTCCCTTGACTCTTGGGGATAAGCCAGAGAGGTTGACTGGCTATGGTGGAATTTGGTCCAAAAAGCTCCCACAGCAACATCCTCCAGCCCAAATGTCAGGCAGGCAGAAACAGGCCCACGGATTCTGGGGCCCAGAAAGTCTTCATCCTGAAGCTCGGGGGCCACTGTAGAAGGTATCAAGAAGGTGAAAGATGGGTTTGCAATTGTGGATAATGGTCTCCAAACAAGGAGAGGGAGTAGGAGCCTGTGGGTCCCCAGTAGGCCTCCAGAAGAAATCTCTCTAGCAAGGATCCATGTGAGACCATTAAAGGTCTATTAATAATGATCACCAGCATCCATGGAACTCTTGCAAAGTGTCGGACACTAAACAACCTCATAATTCTCAGAGCAAAGGGCGAAGGAGATATTGCTAATACCTTCATTCTGCATTTATTTTGCACAGAATGATGAGGTCACTTGCCCAGGATATACCATCAGTGAAGTTTCAAACCCAGATAACTGGACTCTAAAGGGGACCTATTAGCACTCTGGTAAAGTGCCTTTTCATGAATAAGATGATAAGAAAGTAGCTCATAAGATCTTACTGTGACAGCATGGCCACAGGTCTGCCTCTTCACCACCCCAGGCATTTCAAAACCACACAAATGGGAAGTCGACCTGCAACTGACCGCACCACCTTGAGAACACCCCCGACCCTCGCAAATCTAGGGCAGCCTCATTGTGGTACCCATTCTCCCTGCATGAGCCATTGCATCTCCAGATTCTGGTCTTCCCTGCTCCATTGTGTGTGTCTCCCTCAGGTCTTTGCACGTACCATAGGACCCCTTCCTTCTAGGACTGCCTTTTCTTGCTCTTCACCTATCAACCAGATCTCCCCACTCCCTGCCTGCTCCTTGAGACCCTTGAAGTTTTTCTTGGCCAATGCCAGCCATGACTTCTGATTTTTCAATATTGTATGCATCAATCTACTCAGCAGATTTATACTGGTCTGCTTTCAGCATCAAGGTAGAAATTCCTTTTTTTTTTTTTTTAAAGATTTTATTTATTTATTTGACAGAGAGATAGAGAGCACATGCAGGCAGAGTGGCAGGCAAAGGGAGAGAGAGAAGCAGGCTCCCCACTAAGCAAGGAGCCCGATGCGGGACTCAATCCCAGGACCCTGGGATCACGACCTGAGCTGAAGGCAGTCGCTTATCCGACTGAGCCACCCAGGCACCCCTAGACTGAATTCTTGATCACCATGGCCCAGCCAGCATTATCTTCCCTTAGAAGATGAGGACCCGGAGTCTCCAAGATGGTGGTTATCCAGTCGTAAAGCTACTATTCAGCCCCAGACCAGCCTACAAAACCCAAGGCTACTCCTATTCTCAAACTGATAAGGTATAACTGGGGATTGCTCTCTGTCTCCTGAGACTCGTGCTCCAGTGGATCATCAGGGACTAGAAATCTATGCTCCTGGATCCTCCCCAGAAAGTAACTGGAATTCTGCCTAAATGCAGACACCTGGTAATGGTCTTAGTGTGAGTTTACTTATTCAACTTGTTACCACTGCTCCTATGGCAAGGAGGGGTGCATAAAGGGAAGATAGATTCAAATGTGACCTTAAGGGTAGTCAGTAAAATCCCTGCTAAGGGGGAGTTAGATACCGACTGTTCGAATGGCTTAGTCTCATTTTCGAAACATGTGCACTTTAAAAATGCCTGGGCCTTAAACCTGGGGGCTCTGCTTCTCCTTCTCTGTGCTCCCGAATTTCATGGGGCCCTGCCGTAGGGATGTATTTCTGAGAATGACACTCAGGTACTGGAAAGTAAATGATGAATGAGCAGACATTATTTGGGCAATGCGGTTTTCAGACAGGGGCTGCAAGAGAATATATTTTCAGGTGCTTCTGTTGGTATTTAACTTGGAGACTGTATATACAGTAAATCAGGAAGGCCGATAATACAGTGCAGAAGGGGCATGTTTTATGTATGGTTCTGACGGCATCCCACGGCTCCTCTGTGGGGGAGGGGGGTGGATTTATGGTCCCACGCTCACAGGTGGTGGCAGCTAATATGAGGTTTGGCTCTCTGTCTACGCCTGGGAGTATTTATTTTGTGGTTCATCCTGAGGTAAAGGAAAAGTGTAAGGCAAACTGTGGACTTTTTGACTCAAGAAATGCAACCCCCGTGAAGACGGTATCATTTTCCGAGGACAGAAAGAGTGCTTAGATGTAACACACTTGTTCATAGATCTTTCCAAGGCTGTTTCTTGTGGCAATAGCCACAAGCAGGGGTAGGAGTTTTTTGACTCCCCGGTGGCTCACTGGTTTTTTCCCTGGGGCAGGGCTGATTTATCAATACGCACAGTGCCTGGGGCCCACAACACTTCTAGAGGCCCACAGACATGTTTTAATTTCTTTTAAAATATGAAGAAAACTATCAATGTAGTAATAATGAATATATCATGACGGATCCAGGATGGATTATCTGTGTCTTGACATCAAGGAGGTTATCAAATTTTTAAAATTTATTATTTTTAAAAATTCTTAAAGTTTTAAAATTTTTTATTAACATACAATGTATTTTTAGCCTCAGGGGTACAGGTCTGTGAATCGCCAGGTTTACACACTTCACAGCACTCACCATAACACATACCCTCCCCAATGTCCATAACCCCACCACCCTCTCCCTGCCCACCCCCCGACCCTCGGCAACCCTCAGTTTGTTTTGTGAGATTAAGAGTCTCTTATGGTTTGTCTCCCTCCTCAACCCACCTTAATATTTTGTTTTGTTTTGTTTTTTTCAATACAGGAAGGAGCCCACAAACATCACATTGCCTCAGGCCTATGAAAGTCATTATATGCCCCTCTGGTCAAGGTAGCTCTAGGCTTAAAATTGAACTTCTTCCCTTTCCCCGGGCAGGCACCAGAAAAAGCCCACACATCAGGTATTTTGTTAAGGGTGAGCTGTTCCTGGTCTAGAACAGTCTCCAAGGAACATGGAGGGGGGGGTGTTGGGGCATCCATGCACCAGAACCCTCCCCCCCGGGACAGGAAGGCTCCCACACTCTTGCCTCTGTTTGTGCCCCACGTCACCCATGTCTGAGGTCACAATAGCTTTCAGATGACTTTTTTGGGCATTTTTCCAGTTTAGTAGTTTCCTGGGATTGTGGCAACAAAGTGCCACAAACAGGGTTGGGGAGGAGATGAGTTACTTAGACACTGAAATTTATTTCCTCATAGTCATGGCAGCAAGAGGTCCACATCAAGGGGTTAGCAGGGTTGGCTCTTCCTGAGTACTGTGATGAAGAATCTAATGATTCCTCTCTTCTAGCTCCCAATGGCTTGCTGGCAATCTCTGGTGGTCCTTGATTTGTAGAAGATGACCCATTGCGGGGATCTCTGCTTTCATCTTCCAATGGCATTCCCTCTGAGGACGTGCAAGCTTGTGTCCAAATTTCCTCCTTTTTATAAGGATAACAACCATTGAATTTGGGGCCCGCCCTACTCCAGTATGACCTTGTCTTAACTAATTATAACTGCAATGGCTCTTTTCCCAATTAAGGCCACATTTTGGGCTGCTAGGAGTTAGAATGTCAATGTATGAATTCTGAGCCCACCATTCAGGGCCAACTCAGCCCACAACAGCAGTTCACACCGACCTGTGATCTCAGATGGGCCAGATTAATATGAGCTTAGCGGTTTAGTATGAGTTGCCTGCAAATCTTTCATTTTACCTTCTGCCAACTTCTGTCTCAAGGCTGGTGTGTGCACCCTCACATCCAGGAGCGTGTCGGCTGGGGGTTAAGGGGAAATGAGGGGAGGTCTCCATCATGTTCCTTTGTATCCCCCCAAACCTACTCTTCAAAAAGAAGAAGAGAGTGAGGAGTGGGCCATGGTGATAAGGTGACAGAGAAGGTCACCAGATATGAGAACAGAGCAGGAGCGAGAAGACAGGACCAGGGCCTGTGGACTTTATCTGATGGTCTCTGTGTCGGGGGGGAGGATCCATTACAGGCAGGGTCAGGAGCATAGATGCTGAGACTGAAATGCGGGGGTGGATGCGAAGGGGCTGGTAAGACTGGCATCAGTCCAATGTGTGGGAAGCACTGAACAGTTCAGCACAGCAGCTGTGGCATTAGGCAGGTTCTTTCATCAGCAATGCAAACCCCCATGACTCGAGTCATCTTTGCATAAATATCGCACTGCACAGGAGTGGGCAAGATGGAAAAAGGATAGATTCGGGAGTTCTACGGATCTGCACATAAATTCCCAATTCCAAGTGCGCTTGGCACTAGGCAAATTGCTTTATCTTGCTGGCGGCAAGTTCCCAACCCTTGTAAACTGGGAAAAAACGCAACAACTGCTATACCTGTCCCATGAGGTTGTGGGGGAGACTGGATCCGGTTCTGTGAAGCACCTCACAGAGGCCTGGAATGCCATAAGTGATAACAAGTCACAATGAGGAGACAGTCTTGTACCAACAAAATGCCAGCATCACTGAGACAGGCTCTGTGCCTGAAGTTGAAACCACAGTTTAACTCCCAGGAGGTATTTGTCAGTTCTGGGCTTCAAGTGCATTCACAAAATCCTGAGTATTGTTTCTGGGTCAAAAAACCTTTTTTAAAAACTGAATACAAGAAAAGGGAACCAGGATTACATTGGATGGTTTGCCTTTTAATAATTATCAATGGTTAGTGCCCAGTTAGTGTCCTTGACTTGTGCTATGCTCTCTGCTTTCCTTCAAAAGGGAGTGGGAAAAGATGGGGCTCATGGGGGGCTCAGCCAGTTAAGCATCCAACTCTTGATTTCAGCTCAGGTCATGATCTCAGGGTTGTGAGATCGAGCCTTATGTGGGGCTCTGCACTGGGCATGGAGCCTGCTTAAGATTCTCTCTCTCTCCCTTTGTCCATACCTCCACTTCTCTCTCTCTCTCTCTCTCCCCCCACCCCCCCAAAAAAAGAGTGAAAAAGAAATGATAATAATTAGTCTTTATATAGTGTTTAATGTGTGGCATGTCCTATTCTTTATATAATCCCTACAACAAGCTTGTAGAGTGAGTGCCAATATTAGATCCTCATGTTTGCAGATGAGAACAGTTAAGGCACAAGAACACAGAGACAAAGTCTGGTTGCAGATTACTCGCTCAGAGCCACTACTCTGCTGCCTCATAGACTGTATTCTTTCGCTACATGACTACTGAAGCAGGGTGCATGTCTGTGCATTGGGTGGTGGAGGGCACCCAGCCCTCACCTCGCAGCCATGGGCAAGAAGGCAGGGTTGAGTAGTTTAATTTCAGCAGTTCTCTCTGCTTTCTGCAGAACCTGTTGTCCCTTGAACGATATTGATACAGGAAATGAATAAAGAGGGGTTTCAAAACAAAACTGAGACCAAGATAGCTAGTGTCGTGTGCAAGTCTGATGGATAAGCCCTCAGAGTGATAAGCTCCTTGGTACCAGACTTCTCTCCCTGGAATATTAAGTGCTCCAGCACTCACAAATAACAGTGGTGGGACTCATTCTGTGAACTATATTGTGGCCATCTGCTCAAATACCTCCCTTCCTTTCCTTGTGTTATAATGGCATATCAACTCTACGGACTATTATGTGACCATTAAAAATGGTAACTTATAGGGGTGCCTGGGTGGCTCAGTCAGCTAAGTGTTTAGCTCTTAATTTTGGCTCAGGTCATGATCTTAGGGTTGTGAGATCAAGTCCTGCGTTGGGCTCCGCACTGGGTGTGGACCCCACTTAAAAGTTTCTCTTTCGGAGCGCCTGGGTGGCTCACTGGGTTAAAGCCTCTGCCTTCGGCTCAGGTCATGATTCCAGGGTCCTGGGATAGAGCCCACATGGGGATCTCTGCCCAGCGGGAGGCTGCTTCCCTTCCTCTCTCTCTGCCTGCCTCTCCGCCTACTGGTAATCCCTATCTGTCAAATAAATAAATAAAATCTTTAAAAAAAGAAAAAAGAGTCCCTCTCTCCTTTTCCCTGCTCACCACACATATGTAATCTAAAAAAAAAAGTGTATATATATATTATATATCACGTATATAATATATATAAATGATATATCACATATATTTTATATATATATAAAAGGTAACTTGTAAACTTTCAAAGTTAAAATGTATAACAGTGCAGAAAATGTTCACAATATAATACTGAGTAAAATAGTTGCATTTGAAATATGCATGCATGAGGACAAGACCCTGACGGACTAGGAAAAGGAACAGTGTTTCCAAAAATTGCAGGCTTATTTAAAAAAGTCTCAGTTACTTCTAAAAAATGCAAATGAAGCAAGATGCTTACCTGTGCCATCGACTGCAAACATAATACATACATATAGACTCATAGGTATTTTTGGAGACGGCAAGATCTCTAAGATTGGTAAAAATAGCTATTAAAATGGCAGAGATTATACTGGATGCTGGAAAACTTATTATAGGACAAGTAATGTGCTTTCCTTATCCTGTTTGAAATTCCTAAGTGGTTGGAGAACTTGAGAGGACGGAGGAGATGAAGATAAAGAGATGATCTTTTCCTTTAAAATGTTATCTCACTCTAGGTACCGAGAATAAATGAGCAGCCCCAAATCCTTTGAGGAAGGAAGCAGGACATAAATAACAAATAAAATATGGACCAAATGAAATATTACTTAAGAAATCTCCCTAGGTACCTTTTTCAATGAACCTGAAACCTATTAGGTATTTTTTTAGTTCTTCATTTTCTTCACTAACTTAAAGTCTTCTTTGCCCTTGTTGCTTTTTTTTTTTTTCCTACCTTTAGTTTATTCACTGAATGATTTACTGTCAGCTTTGAGCATTCGAGGTTTCCTGGAATGAAATGATTTTTTTTATAATTCAGCTCTGTTTATTAACACATCTTTTTAAAGGTTGATATTACAAATAAAAAGAGTATTTTTTTAAGGGCAAGGCCATTTTGCATCTGTACTTCATTTGCTCCATTGGTCTGGGTCAGTTGAGACTCTAATACATCTTTAGTATAGATGCATCAAAGAGAAATTAATCAACTGCCTTCATTCCACAGGAAGTGTAGGTCATTAACAAAAGCTCATTTTCCCCCATTTCAAAATGTTATAACATAGAAAGGGAAATGAAAATGAAATGACTTAGAGTAAGTCCAGTCCAAGACTAATTTCCATTTAAAGTAAACTCTCAGCTTCAGTTAGAACTAGACAAATTAATTGTCTTTCAATTCTTGGAGGTCAAATCCAGCATATTCTTGATTGTTCCCCTGGCCAAAGTCCCTGGAACAAGTGATGGGTTTCCCAGTCCTCCTTAAAGACCCTGATACTAAGGAGATCCCTTGAGAAATCAATGTAAATGATGTGTGATACTAGAGTGAAAAAACAATGAACATGGAGCAAACAGACTTGCTAAGAAGGTCCAAAATGAACCCAGTGTTCCTAAATAAAAATATTCCAGAACACTGTGATCAAGGAGTAGGTCCCAATGGAGAGAAGAATAATGGGATTTTGAAAATGTGTTGAAATTTCCATCAGTATAGCCATTGGTATGACAGCGACTCGACTTGTCCCTAGTTGACCTGTGCTGTTACTCCGGTCCTCAAGGTGTGGCCTTTGGGAGAGTGTGTGACCCTCAGTCTCCATGTCACCTGGAGTCCTGCCACAAAGGCAGAGAGACTGTGAGTGGATTTTTGTCTGCTTGTTCACTTGCATTTCCCTCATGTCTTTAACAGTGTCCAGCACACATAATTGCTGGATGAATTAATTTCTCCAGCCCAATCCATAAGCACTGAATTAAACTCTCTGGAGGCAGGTCCCGTGAATCTGCATGTTAATGGAATCTCCAGGTGGTTCTTAGGCACAGTGAAGGGTGAGAACCTTCACCTTACTGATGCTGACCAGTACACTATTAGGCTGAGCGGTTCCCTTGAATACACCACAAAAAAGTCTGGAAGATTAAGATGAAGGAACAGTCATTGCTTGGTTTCCACTATGGCAACAACTAGTCCTGAGATTGTACAAAACATTTGCACTCATTATCTCTGGTCATTAGGTAAGACAGTTACTCTTATCCCCATTTAACAAGGCCGGGGGGGGGGGGGGGGGGACCTGGACATGTGCCAGGCTGAATAATGAACAAAATAGGAATCAAAACCTACTCCACTAGACAGAGGTTGGGAAATTCTTCTCGTTGCTTGGGCAAAAGGTCCCGCATAAATCCCCAGCATTATTATTCCCAACACTTCGCATGGTATTAGATCACTTTCCTATAATCACTCCATTCTCTTTTATGAGACTTGAGGTTTAATTGGAGGTTCCAATAAGAGATTTTATGTGTTTAATGGATTTGGGTGTAATAATCAAGGGTCTGAAATACTAGTCAGAAAGCCAGCTGACTTCTAATGAAGCTGCTCTTGGGAGAGCAGATTTTTAAAAAGGCATTACAAGTCTATGCAGTAGAAGCAGACATGCAAATATTTAGGGGAAAAAATATGTAAGGTGTCTAGTTACTTCTAAAACCTTGGATACTGACAGGCATGTGTATTCCAACACCCACTGTTAAAATAGCATAACTCATGATAGAAATTTAAATTTTGGTGCTGCCAGCACAATTTTTAGGAAGGACCCAGCTGGGGTAAGAATGGGATGCTTCAACAGTTTCCTCCATTCGGCACTTCCAAGGGTACTGGGACTGGGCTGGCTCCCTTTCCTTTCCCCAGTGCTCCCTTCTGACCCTCACAAGTGCTCCCAGGCAGAACAGAAGGCTGGCTTTCCAGCTTCCCTAACCACACCCTACCTTTGTTGTCTCCTAAACATGCACTCACCCATTCCTTTTTTTTTTTTTTTTTAAAGATCATTTGTTTATTTATTTGACAGAGAGAGAAAAAGAGAGAGCATAAGCAGGCAGAGCAGGAGAGGGAGAAACAGTTTCCCTGCTGAGCAGGAAGCCTGATGCAGGGGTCAATCCCAGGACCTTGGGATCACAACCCAAGCCAAAGGCAGACGCTCAACCAACTGAGCCACCTAGAAGCCCCTCACCCACTCCTTTTTAATTACTTAAGGCTCTTTTCAACTGGGCACCACAAGAAGAATGGTATTAACAAAAAGGACAAGAAATGAGGAAGTTAGATATTACGGGAACTCTTATATTTATAGCTACATCAGAGCCATTTCCCCAGGAAATTTTATGGTGCATTGCTAGCTAGGCATTTCCTTACATTCCCAGCACTCCTGGGAATATTTTAAATACCAGGTGAGCACTCTTACCATAGAGATATATTAAGTTTAATATACTTAGAATACTACATAGTTCATATCTCAAACCTTGAGTGCTTGGTCTACACAGGGAAACCAACAATTCATAATTGACCTCACCCACAACCAAATGACGTTTTTGACTTTCCTGAGGTGGGATTGTGACCCAAGGGTCCTCCGTGCTTCTGCATCCAGGCCACACAGCTTTCAGTCCTGGACCTTCTCTGATTCTCCCTTTTTTACTAAAATTTAAATGATGGTAACCAGCCTACTTCTATACCCATTTTTCTAGACTTGGTGATCAGTGGCTCTCAAACTTGAGTGTGTATGAGAGGCAACTAAAGCATTCATAAAGAACTTAGATTCTCAGTCCCCAATCCCACAAATTCAGCAAACTCGATTGGGGCCCAGGAATCTGGATCTGCATTTGTAACAGCTCCGGGGTGATCCTAAGGGCTGCCCCTGGAGCCTCTGAATGCTCGATCCCACCTGCAGAAGCTCAGTGCCCAGCTCAGTGCCCTGTCTCACCTGGGTTGGACTCTTGGACCACAGCTGCCACCCCGAAAAACATCAATGAGTCTCTGTGTCTCTCTGCAGTGCCCTATTCATTCTACAACTATGCCAGTTCTTTTGGGTTGTGCTCTGGGCTGTGGATGAAGCATTCTTCCCTGGGTGTGATCTCCAAAACTTCCTTTCTGTCAGCAGCAGGACACTCTGTATGAATAAGGAGCATTAATTACGCTCTTCACCTATACTGGGAGGCCTCTATTGTTTCAGTAGGTGTTGAATTCACTAGCAATATTGACTCAGATTTCAGGCTATGGGACTCAGCTTCTTCTTAACCTATGTTCTAGTGGTTCTCAGATGTGGAGAGGCCTCCGAGTGATCCGCAGAGCTTGTTGAACATTGGGAGACAGGTTTACAGGATCAAAGGCCTACAGGATCAAAATCCCTGATGTCTATGGCAGAGATTCTTTATTTGACAAACTCTCCTGGGGGTTCCGGTGCCACCCACACTGAGAATCATTGCATACACCAGTTATTCTCAAATGTCAGATGGATCGGGGTCACCCGGAGGACTCACTTCACCAAAGCCCTGGGCCCTATCTTCCAAGCATCGGGTTTAGTGGATCTGCGTAGGGCCTGAGAGTGGGGATTTCTAGCAAGCTCACCAGTGATTCTTGGGTTTGGGGTCCACGATCCTCATTTAGAGAACCACTAAGTGCCAATCTAGGCTGAGTCACACTCAGAACCAAGCAACACCATTATCCCAAACATCTCATGGCCTTAAAACAGCTTCCGTGGACATCTACGAACTTTTGCTTTCAGCCTAGGAGGGCATTTCGTTCTCAGATCATGGCAGAGTACCAGGGGTGGCTGAAGATGGCATTTCTACAGGTTCTTTATGGTATCTTTCCATTAACTCATCTGGAGAGTGTCCCCATCACCTTGGCTCTAACCATAATCGACGCTCACCTTTGCTAACCACACAGTGTTGTCCAGTTCCGTCTCATCCCTTTAGTCAGTCCTTGGTCACCCAAGACACTTCCTCAAAAATGGAACCCCTTCTTGCATTCCATTCTTCCCCTCCGTCCAATACTCAATAGAATTGCAAAGGCATTGGTAGGTGATGTTGACTTTTTACTGGCTGTTTAAGAGGAAGATGGAGATGATCTGATCAAAATCTCCACCATAGTTGTCACCTTCTCCCCTCACGCACCCCTTACCAGTTTTTTTCTGTCTCTTTCTTCCTCCTATTGTGTAGAATAATCAGGGGCCCTCCTGGCCAATTTGCATTCTTCCACCTTAGTCAATCCAACAGCCCTATCATCCCTTAGCAATTGAGGGGTCCTCTTTAGGATCATTTTCCTTATTTATCTTTTTAAAGATTTTATTTATTTATTTATCAGAGAGAGAGAGAGAGAGGGCACACAAGCAGAGAGTGTGGAAGGCAGAGGGAGATGCAGGTTCCCCGCTGAGCAAGGACCACTGCAGGACCCGATCCCAGCACCCTGGGATCATGACCTGAGCCGAAGGCAGACGCTTAACCGACTGAGCCACCCAGGATCCCAGGATCCTTCCTCTTTAGAAGTTAGGAGAGGATTGTTAAAAATCTCTCTCTCTCCTCTCGCCATGCCCAGCCTACCCTGCCACAGAGAACTACGAAGAAAATCCAGGGGACTCACAACATTTTGGTTAGAGCAGTGAGCAGAGGCCACTGTTAGAGAGCACCCACAAAGGTCAAATTGACGAGGACTACCAAGCCACTTGCCAGCTGGGGGCCTTTTGTATGACTCTTGCACTGGCCCCGTTTTAGAAGTTATTCTCCAAGCCCCAAGCACAGCAAGGATCTCTAAGATCCCTGGAGACTGAACATAGGAGATTGTTCAGGTGGGCTGTCTCCCTGAACCAGACTTCATAAGAGGTCATTCTGTGAGTCTTTCTCTGTCCTTGAGGAACTTCGATGATCTAAAACTCAGAAAGATCGAGGCACCTGGGTGGCTCAGTGGGTTAAAGCCTCTGTCTTCGGCTCAGGTTGTGATCCCAGGGTCCTGGGATCGAGACCCACATTGGGCTCCCTGCTTAGTGGGGAGCCTGCTTCCTTCTCTCTCTCTGACTGCCTGCCTCTCTGCCTACTTGTGATCTGTCAAATAAATAAATTTTTAAAAAATCTTTAAAAAAAAAAAAACAACTCAGAAGGATCCAAAACTGTTGAGAAGTGTTGAAAGAAAAGAAAGAAAATCTATTAAGCCTAGCAACTAAAATATGTCTTTTCAACATTTTGCATGGGCTTAAAATTCTTCAAGCTAGCATAAAAGGGTCACCAACCAAACTATAATGTGATCATGCAAATGACCAGTGTCCTTCCCTTATGCCTCTGGTTGTTAATGATGTCCAGCTGCAGTCCAGCTCCTCAGTGGACCAGTGTCACTGTGGACTTGGAGTCGTACCTTCTCTATTCGCTCTGCTCTGCATTTATAGACATCAATGGTCCTTACATTTACTAATGAAGATGGATGCAAGTTTCAGTGAAATTTCTATCGCTGGCTGATTATTTATCAATATGTTCCAAGCAGGGATTGATTCCAGGATCATGAAGAAAGCAGAAATGCAGACATATGGTTGGAATTTTTCTTTAAATTCTAATACCTCTGACTAAAGACTTTACCGCTATGGCCATTTCCCTGCTGGGCGAGTGAAATGCTTTTTCATGGGCACTAAGGTTAACAGTCTTCCTTCTCATCTCCTCGAAGTGTGAACCAGCTGGACCTCTGTTTAACAACTTCTGTGAAGTGTGCTCTGACAGCTTGCTTGATGGATGGAACTGTCAGCATATCCCCAGTCCAGAGATGAGGAGGACATTGCCTTGTCCATCACCTCTATAAATCAGATGAATAAAAATTAGTAACAGGCTAGGCCCAGGAATGCTTTCTCATTTTCGTATTCTTCATAGATCCTAATCTTTGAAATGTGCCCCAGGGGAAAAAAAAATTTACTTTAAACTTGCTTTGCTTTCAAGAATTAGCATTGATTTACTCTACGAAGAACCGTTCATGAGCAAGACATGGGGAAATCCATACTATGTGCACAGAACTGTCCTCCATGCTGTGGAATAATATCTTTCAGGGGCTTTGGAGGTCTGATCTGAAGTGCAGTGAGGGAGATGGGAGAGGAAGTACCAACACCAAATGGGAACGGGGTGGAGTGGGCAGGGCAGAGGTGAGAGGTCAGAAAGAGATAACCAAGGGTACCCAGGAAAGAGGAGAGCCTTTCCTTGCTCATCAGATGATTGCTTCCACAGTTCCTCATGTATTTCTTTACAAATCTAGTTTCCACATCAGGTTCCCATCGGCGGACTCTGAATCCCTTGATCGCAGAACTCAGACTTGTTCATCTCTGCGTTCCCAGGTCCCTGGCCGTGGGGCCCAGTAGCAGGGACTCGGTATGGGATCAGTGAAGAGACGAATGGGTTCAGGTACTTTAGCAAAATAATTATGGGACGTCTAGATGAGGAAAGAACTCCACAGCCTGGCAGAAATCTGTCGGAAACATTATCCAGATTAGGAATATGGAAAAAGGCACTATAAGGTGTAAACTATTCCAATAAACATGGCCTCCCATCCTTTCTTCTCAGCTGAGAAAAAAGAAGCTGTACATTGCAAACAGATGATGCTCTGATCGTTATCAAGTTCTTCAACAGGGAAGGAAGTACCAATCAGGCTCTATGCTTTTCTAGATCACCTAACTCAACTGCTTTGACCTGCTCCAAGTTGGCATTCATGGAATCGGTATTCTTTCCCAGGTCCCAAGGAAAAGACATGGTAATCGTCATCCCTCCCTTGGCACTTGGGGTGGTTTCAAGCCAGCTGTGATGTGGCTTCTCGCTCTGCCTGGCCCTACAGTGTTCATGTTACTTAACGCTTTGGGGTCTCAGCTTCTCCATCTGTAAAATGTAAATGACAAGCCGCGTGCCTTGGCTGCTAAGCAAGACTTGGATTAAAAAGTAAGATGTTGTCAGGGAAGTCTGGAAGGCATTTGCATGGCACAGGGGTAAAAATAGCCAAAAGGCAGATAAATGCAGTCAAATATTTTGTCATGTGCGCTGCCTTAAAAATGTTCACGACTCTTCGTGAAAATGGAAAGATGTCCTTCTGCGGGGTGACAGCTGCTGTTGGTTGCAGGAAGCCGCTGTCTGCTACTGATAAACAAAAGACAACTTCCCCTGAATGGATCCGTATACTGCCTGTAGTAGATTTGTGATTAATTTTGTGCTTGCTTGCCTTTTTTTTTTTTTTTTTTAAACCACAGAAAAAGGTTTGGTTGGAGTGGGTGTATTTCCCTCTTGACCAAATCCTTTTGGTGTTCTGAAAACTTTCCAAGTGATAAAATGAACCCTCTTACTAGCTAGAGTCAGATGCTCACAATACAAGATAAAAATAACTCCTTGGGAAGCCTGGCACACTGCTGTGCTCTGCCCCAGGACAGTTAACCCCTCAGAGGGCCTTGCCTTGCAATGAGCCCTCTCCCCTGGCTTTTACTAGAGCTGGTCCTTCTCCCTTTTCATTTGGGATGTCCTTGTCATGACCCAGGCAAAGTTGCTATGATTATGGGAAGGAAAGCTGGGCGTGTTCCAAACGACAAAGTGCTTTTTCCAAGCCATCTGTGTTGAGGTGTTTTCCCCATTGGAGGGATCCATTCTGGGATTTAACTCTCCCTATTTCCAACAGTAGCTTGTGCATTCACTTCTCTTTTCTGGGCCATTTAGTAAATCCGATGAATCCGTATATCAAGGGTCATAACAATGAAAATAATATTGTTGATACTAAAAGCTAACATTCCATGATTATAGACCAGCCACCTTAAATGCATATGTAAACATCATTCCATTTAATCCTCATTATAAATTCATGAAATGGATGCTATTAATAGTCACCCCCGCACACACTTACCTATACAGATGGCCAAAATGAAGCTCAGAGAAGCTATGTGACTCCCCTCCAATCTCAGGGCTTGAACATGGCAGGCAAGAATCTAAACTCAGGGCTGGCTTTCCAGAAGCTAAGTCCTTAGCCAGTGTGCCATGCCGAGCAAGTGGTGTCAGGCCATCAGTACTGTAATTCTGGATCTCAGTCTCTCCCAAAGTAACCCTAGATTGTTTTGATTTCAAACAAATTATTTAAGGATGAAGCTCGCCTAAAGGTGAAGCCCTCACTGCAGGATGCAGTCAGTATGAGGTTCGGGTGGCTATACATCTAGCACCTAGGCTTCCCGGAGAGCTGCAACTCCTGACTGGCCTTGAAAAGGGACAGGCATGGGGCGCCTGGGTGACTCAGTGGGTTAAAACTTCTGTCTTCAGCTCAGGTCATGATCTCAGGGTCCTGGGATCGAGCCCTGCATAGGGCTCTCTGCTCAGCAGGGAGTCTGCTTCCCTTCCTCTCTCTGCCTACCTCTCTGCCTGCTTGTGGTCTCTGTCTGTAAAATAAATAATAAAATTTTAAAATCTTGGGAAAAAAAAAAAAAGAAAAGGGACAGGCATGAAGATGAATATGGACCCGGGAGTCAGCATGGCTGGCTTTATTCTTATTTGTTTGGAAATTTGCTAGGCATTTTGGATACTCATCCAACATCTCTGGGGCTTAATTTATTCTTCTTGAAGTTGAGGGTTGGGGTAAGTGCAGGTTAATTAAGCGGCCCTGTTAGCAGGAAACTCACAGTTCAGTAGAGGGATCAAAGTGCCTTAATCCTGTGATGGGACACAAGTTCATAGTCAACTGAGGTGCAGGATGCTTTCTCTCAGATATCACTCAGTCTAGTCTTTGCAATACTTGTTTGAAGGGAGACATTAAAGCTAAAAGGATAAGTTTACCTTTGGAAGATCTACAAAGACGGAAATCACTTACAAATCAGGCCATCCAAGGTTGAAGGCAAGAGCTGGTTTTACTTGGATGGAGGTGGATGGGAGCCATTTCCTCCAACTTGAGAAAACAGTGAGCTGTGGGGCAGGCACCACTGATTAATGAGCAGACTGCAAAGTGGCAGAATGCCTTTATCAGTCTCAAGGGGGTCATTCCTCCTTCAGTGTAATCCCTGAACAAGGTAGGTGTCTCTCAGGGTCCCGGCAATAAAACTCACACTATTGGGTTCATCTAAACAGTCTTATTTAAGTTTAAAAGTAAAAAATAGAAAACGGGCATTCAGCGGGTTATCAAAGAAATACTAATACATAAAACAAATTCACAAGGTTCTGAAGGTTAAAGTCTGGGAGTCTGACAACTTTCATTCCGTCCTCTCTCTCGATCAGTCCAAGATGGTAGTGTTTCTGATGGCTTGAGACTCTCTAAAACCTTAAACTCAGGGGAGTTTTCTTGTATCGTGTTGAAAAATAATTAGCCCCTAGTTTTCTGTTATATCTTTCTTAACGTCTTCTTAGAGGAATGTTGGAGTTCCTACACTAATATGCCACGTTGACTGTTGATTCTCACCTCTTGCATTTCTCTGTGTAATGACTGTGTTCTAGATTATATCCTTCCAAACTTTCCAATAAGTCATTTTATTTTAGTAATAATATTTTACATTTCTAAGAATATTTCTTGTTCTGTCATTATTCCTTTGCAATAGCAACATATTCTTGTTTTATGGATGCAAAATTCTCTCAACACTACAACCATACTAATTGGAATTTTCAAAAGGCACAGTGCTTATTTGATTCATTAGTAATAATTTGTACCCTTTGGTAAAGGACAAGAAAATAAACTTTGCCAGGAGAGCATATGTTATGGAGTAAAAGGAGTGGAGGAACTGGGAATTGAGAAAAGCTTGGGGAAGGCCAGGGCCAGGAAAAAAATGAGATGGCTTTGAGATAGGGCCTTGAACATCTAGGAACTGATGTTGGAAAAGTTGTCTAAGAAGGGAGAGATCCTGCCAGTAAGGAAAAACTATGTTATAAGGGCCATTTTGTGCTCAGGGGTTGCCTGAATTTCAATTATAACAATGTAAATATAAATATCCATATAAATACTGAGGGCTTTCTGAGTTCCAAGCACTGTACTAAGTGCTTTATCTGTATCAACTCATATAATCCTTATAACAAGGAGGTAAGTGTACTGGGTTGCCCCATTGTCATTAAATGTCACTCACATCTCTTTCTATATACTCTTCTATATTGCTGGTTTAGGAAGTCTAAAATCTACATTTCTCAGATTCCCCTGAAGCTAGAGTTCTGGAAGTAAGAAAACTTTTATCTGTGAGATGCAATGGCCCAAGATTTGGACAGTGGAAGTCAGGTGGTAACTATTTACCTCCTATTGTTGGTGTTGTCAGCTAAAGTCAGATGGATAGGTTTGCTACAGAGAATTCCACATTTCAGTGTCTGGTCACCAGCATTATGGGGAAGAAAATCATCAGTGGCTGCACATTCTCATGGCCTCTGGACTTCAGCAGGGGTGGTCTGCCCTTGAAGTCTATGGTCCATTGGTGTCTCCCCAGACTCCTGCTACACCAGTCCAATCTATGATTTTGTGAGCACTATTTCCCTATAATAGATCTATTTCTGTTTAAAATACCTGGGATGTCTTTCTGCATTAAATTCATACACACTATTATCATTTCCATTTTATAAAGGAAGCAAATGAGGCTCACACAAATTAAGTGCTATACCAAAAGTCACCCAACTATTAGGTGGTAAAGCTGAATTTGAACCTACGTGTATCAGACCCCAAGGTCTATGGGCTTAACCACTACATTTGATTGTCTCTTGTTCTCCATCTGAAATTGGCCCAAACTAATTCAGACTATTCAGTTCTTATGAACAAGGATACTCCTAAGATTGGTCCACCCACAATAGAATATACGCTTTCAAGATGAATGGGTCAGAACTATAGTCACTGGTTTTACCAAGGTCAAACTTTTGCCTTGATCTCATTAACCAAGGTACTCTGAATGAGGTAACTCAGATTCCTCAAATCATCCTATCAGCTCTGAGTTTTCTATAGATCTCAAAAAAGTAAATTTAGTTAAGTTTGATCATGAAAATATGCAGTCAGGTAGGTGGGAGCCTGCAAATTCTTCTGAAAATTGAAGTAATAGGAATGCTCTTGATTCTGAAAACAGGAACCTTCTGACATTTTCCTATTTCCATAACCCACCCTCCCTAATAACTTTATTCCAATATGAGTAAAAGCAGAATATCCCTGAGGCAAGCCAATGAAGAAGAAGATATGTTTTGAGAATTTCTCCTTCCCCAGGTCAGGAACACTGTACTACTATTCTTGCTACACTGTATTGCACCATTCTTGTGAATGGTGGCTATTATACATTTGTTTGACTCAAATACGAATAGCAGTTAGGTTATTTACCATAAATAAAAGGAATTTCAGTCTTATCAAATCAGCTCAGCTCCCTCCTGTGATTTTTCAGTCTTGTGGAGAAGAGAGAGTACTGGAAGTTTTTGCTAATGGGTACCTCATTTTAGATGGAAATGCTTTGTTTCTGCGGTAATGCACTCATGATTCTGTGTACATTTGCTCTGCTGAGCTCAGAAAAGCCTAGGGATTACCTAGCTGGTGCTCTTAAGCCATGCTTCCATCACTCTGTGCACACACTAAAATCACAGACATTCCACTTTAGATTGCAAGGAACAAGGTAAATCCATTGTAATTGAGATGTGCACTAAAGTCTGATGTAATAGAAATCACTAATGGGTATTATGGAAGGCACCTGAAGAGTTCTGGTTGTTATTTCCAAGCACTTAAACTATTTATCTAGTCTGGATGGACTGAGGGCATCCAAGATCTAATGGAAAGTGTTTGGGAGAGGGGACACCATGTGGTATCATATTGGGGACCTATGTTGATTCATACAATGGAGGAAGGAGGGAGAGAGGGATTCATGCAGAGGAGGAGAGCTAGAATAATACACTTCACCCAGGTACTTCATAAAAACCAATTTCACAGGCCTACCCAACTATACCTGAGCATCACTCCAGTTGGACCAAGAAAATTCTCTTTAATTGGAAAACCACTCAAGAATATGAAATGCTCATATCACTGCCAGGTACTTGTATGTGGAGGAGCCCAAAATACCATTGTTGTAAACTTCCATTGCTCAGGGGTCTGATAAGTACAGTGAATGTATTCAAATAAGATCTAAGAAAGATCTTAAGCCTGTTTTCACTTAAAAAGGTGTCTTTTAAAATCCAGATTTGGGGTCTCAGAATAATAGTGTTATAGAGGTTCATTGTGGACTCAAGAAAAAGCAATATGCACTTTTCCCTGGGAATTGTCGTGTTTCCCTGAAAAGGAATTAATGGAAACCTCCAACGCAAGTACACTCCAAGGATACATTTTTATCTTGTGTTTCTGAGCATTTTTCTTGGCAGACTCTTTCACTCCTATGAAACACAGCTAAGGACCTGACAGGCAACAACAAATAAAGGCCTCAGCAGCAAAGTAATGTTCACCCAGTCCAGGCTCTCAAGGTCATGCACTTTACCTACAAGTGGATCTTTTAGGTGCTCAGCAGAACCTCTTCACTATTGCTTTGCCCACAAATCAGTAAGCTTGATTATCTGGTTATAAAATGGACTGGAGACAGCAATTGCAAGGGACGGCCAGGTAGCAACCACTGATGCAAGGGACGGCCAGGTCACAACTTTAGTTATTACAGAACTAGAAATAAACACTATAAAATGTAGAAATAAGAATTCAAAGTGCACAACGGGCTGAGGTCATTTCACACACTGGAAAACAGCCAGCACCTCAAATTCCTTGAATGAACTCCAAGGACATATATTTTATTCTAGCGTAATCATGTTTAGAAGGACAGCTCCAAGGTACCAAGGAAGTGTTTGGAATTCTCTCTTTACAATACAGGGAAGAGCGAAGCACATTTTTAGAAGGTTACCATCCGGAAAGACAGAAACTAAAATCAGTGATCGAGGTCATAACATCTTTTTTTTTTTTTAAAGATTTTATTTTTATTTATTTGACAGGCAGAGATCACAAGTAGGCAGAGAGGCAGGCAGAGAGAGAGAGGAGGAAGCAGGCTCCCTGCTGAGCAGAGAGCCTGATGTTGGGCTCGATCCCAGGACCCTGGGATCATGACCTGAGCCGAAGGCAGAGGCTTAACCCACTGAGCCACCCAGGTGCCCCGAGGTCATAACATCTTGATTTATTTGGGACTCTTTACGTATCCGGATGAATTTATTTCCTGGGAGTATCCCATGGCCAATGTTTTACTATGTAAGATTTTACTTGGGAGAAAGAAAAATAAAAAGGTTTATTATCTACTCAGGGCTCAAAGGTATATGCATATCTGAACATATGTTAGTAAATTTTGTCAACATATGTGTGTACATATATATACGTTCAACACTGTCATACTGTTTAAAGTGAATACATATGGGTGTGTATACGTGGTCATGCCAAATCTTTCTGTGATCAGAGGGTTCTTAAAAAGTGTGAAGGTTTAGATCTTACGAACTGGTAAGACTTTCAGTTTTTCCATTGCTTCATGATGTAGGCTAAGTGTACATTACTTGTTTGCCCTAACTTCTCCTTGCGCATTTAGAAGCTGTGATTTCTTCATATGTTTAAGATTTTTCAAATATTCTAGACAAAAGCCTCAGGAAATAAAGTATATAATTTTCAAAGCTTATTTTAATGATAGATTTCCCAGACTTGAAGTTCTGGAACTGAGATATGGGAGAATAGTCATAGTAATAATGTGAAATGTTTAATGATGTGGTCATTTATGAAGCATTTTCACGCATATGTTCCATTTAGTTAACATGCTCTTAAGTCTTTTTAACTCTACAACTATTAACCACCTTTTTATTTTAAGAAGCTGGGTCATTCACCCTGTGGTAAGATCTCACAATTTAAATTTGGGTAATGTGTCCATGTGATGTCATTTAACATATTTTTGTATTCCCCATAATTTTGTGTTTACATCTAAAGTCCTGATTAGATTCAAATTCATTTTTTTCTATAATATTTAAGATATATATATATATAAGGATACCTCATAAGTAGGTCAACAACTTCCCATCAAATTACATGGGAAAGCTCATAACGTCTGCCTGTCTTTCCATCAATGCCTTTAAGATTGATCAGTCAAATCAGGTATTGTCAACTTGATTCATCCATTATAAAATTCCCCATCAAGATTTTACCTAATGCTTTGAGCAGTCATTCATCACTGTCTAGAACAGGCCAATTGTTTCACTGGGTGTTCCAAAATGGTAATTTTCTAATTCCACCATTCTTCATGCATTCATTAGCTGGAACTCTAAAGAAAAGCTTGCCCTTGTCAACTAGTTGGAAGCTGTGAAACACATTTCATACAGGAAAGGCAGGATGACTGTAAAGCCCATGCTTTTATCACCATGCTACCCTGGAAAGATACTGCTTTCCTGGAGGTAAGACCTGATAGATCAGGCCTGGTAGCAAAAGCCTCGAGGCAGTGGAGGTCCTCCTCCTTAGGGCCCAAGAGAGTCAATCCAGAATGAAGCAGGATCCCTGGTGGAAGATGGAGAAGACACGGCCCGACTCCAGGTGGAGAAAGCTGACAAAGGTTAGGCAGGCTTTCAGGTGTAATTCAAGGAGGCTAATGCAGTTCCAGAACGGAGGATGCTGGAGAAATAGAACAGAGACCCAGGAATATGGTCGAGGCAAAGTAGGTCTGGCTAAGAAAGGAAGATCATCAATGGCCATGTCAGGGTCTAGGATCTTAACCCAAGCAGAAAGGAAACTGCCAATGCGTGGCTGGGCTCCTTGGAGGAGCCTGGGGAGTCAATCTGGGACCACACCCTGGTGTGAGTGTTCTGAGAAGTGTTTAAAAGTGCCTACATGTGGATGGTTGAAGGATTGTGCTTTCCCACTTGCATCCCAGGACAACTATGCCTCAGCTGGCTTGGCACCAGCCACCCCACATGGAACCTAATGGGAAACTCTACCCTTTTCCATGACAGAATGGAAAGGCCCTGGTTTCCGAAGGGACACAGTGAGAAGAAATGGGGCCAGAGCTGACTTTACCAAGGCGTTCACTCCTAGTTCCAGCCGTGCCACTGGGTCAGTGAACCCTCTACCACAGTTTTGCACGTGTCTCCCTCTACTCCCACCACAATCACAGAAACTCTCCAAAACGGAGATTCAAAGTATTTCAGGTTCCAGAGTCATGCAGAATTTGTAAAAGCAAAGCATTGCCAGGGCCTGCGGCCAGCCGCTCCATGCCTGACTCTCCCTCCATTTGGGGGGCTTTCAGAGAATCGCACCCCCTGTTCTAGTGGGGAACCGAGGACATTGGCTGCTAAAACCCAAACCACTCCAGCCGGTTAAATACAATTTCTTTTCTTCCTGCTACATTACTTACACACAAGAGCACCGAGAATTATTTTTAGACTTAAAAAATAGCAGTTTGCTGGTGCTTGCCATCCAATTTGTAACAGATTTCCAGAGATTAACACTTGCAAGGTTTTTGGCCACGTTTAATCACAAAAGTAATTCCGTATTCCGTCAATACGCTCAGCGAGGAGGATAAAAATAGCCGTGCAATCTGGTTGGGTGAGTCTCGGCCACAGGGCTTGGCTCGTCAGGGGCTGTTTTCTGTTGTTACAGAATTGCTGTCCTTTTCTAAGGGCATGTGTTTGCGGGGCACCGTCTGAGGGTGGTACAGCATCTGATGTGCTGTTAGGCTCAGTGAGTCCCTCAGCCTGCTTGAAACGAGATCTTTCCACAGAGCCAATGAAGAGAGTAATTGTGTCTCGTTATCTGGCCAGATTTTACAACTGAGAAACTAGAGTACATGCTTTTAAAGAAAAAAATTACTTCTGATAAGAAGTATTTTAGTAAGTGAAAACTGCTCCATGACAGCCATCCGGGACCTGGCTTATCTTTTCTGGTGGAATGGCCTCGAACTAACCCCTGAAAAGAGAAAGAAACCCCAGGAGGCAGTGCATAAAGCATGACATGTCAACCTCCATGCTGATGTGTTTTTGTTTTCTTGTGTAACTCGGGCTGTCTCAATCTGCCAATATCCAAGCTGTGGTGTCCCTCAGGAAATAAATGTCACTACAGTCCGTTTGTACTGGTCATCCTAGGAAGGGTTGGATTGGGATTCTAGAAATTACAGAATTGCTGGGTCTCCAGTTGCTGTGGTAGAGTTCTGTGGTAGGAAGCATGAAGATAGTACCCACGCTGTCTAGAGAGATAAGGTGTGGGAATTCAGGGCGCCTGGGTGGCTCAGTGGGTTAAAGCCTCTGCCTTCAGCTCAGGTCATGATCCCAGGGTCCTGGGATTGAGCCCCACATCGGGCTCTCTGCTCTGCAGGGAGCCTGCTTCCTCCTCTCTCTCTCTCTGCCTGCCTCTCTGCCTACTTGTGATCTCTGTCTGTCGAATAAATAAATAAAATCTTTTTAAAAAAGGTGTGGGAATTCATCGGTCTCTCTCTCTCACACATCCCTCTCTGCTGCTTTAGCACTACCTCAAATGATGTCCCACTCAGGGCTCACCTTGTGTTCTTCTGTGGATAAAGGTACTGGTGGCAGAACTCCTGAGACAATAAGATAAAGGCCTCCTTCACCTGACAGCCACCATTCCAAGAAGATACACACATCCTTAGAGCTCACTCTTGGATTAAAAACCAAAAACCAAAATACACATGAGCATCTTGGCCACTTCAAAGGCAAGTGAATCAGACATCTCTGGGAGAACTACCGAATCCTACCAGAGTCCTCTGTAGCACCCCCTGCCCTCCTTCAGGCCCTCTTTTCTGCCATCTTTTTCATGAACCTAACAAATAACCCAGGTGACATCAAGCTCTAACTTTTCTGACTTCCCGGGATAGATGTTTTCTTAACTAATCAATTATATTGTGTTTTATATTGATTGACATGATTTTTCATAAAATCATGGCATTGTAGAGTGGAAAAAATGTTAAAGAACACCTCGTTCAGCATTTGCCCAAAGTGTAATCTGAGAAACTCTGAGAAGAGAATGTTATGGAGACAGAGTTCCATAATTGTTATTAGTTCTCTAGGGCCGCCATAACAAGTCCCACATACTGGGTGGCTTAAACAATAAAAAGTTATTTTCTAACAGTTCTAGAGACAAGAAGTCTGGAGACTGAGTGGTCAGCACAGTTGGTCCTTCTGAGGCCTCACTCATTGACTTGCAGACAGCCATCTTTCCCTACGTCCTCACATCGTCTTCCCTCTGCATGGTGCCTGTGTTCCAGCTGCCTCTTCTTATGAAGATACCAATCATATTGGATTAAGGCCCTCTCTGGAGACCTCATTTTAAATTAAAATCTTTAAAGACCCTGTCTCTATATCCAGTCACATTCTGAGGTATCTGGTGTTAGGACTTCAACCATATGAATTTGGCAAGGGACACAATTCAGCCCTTAACAGCAATCAAACAAATTTGGAGAACATTAATGGAAATTCCCATGTCAACGGCTAAATTTCAAAGTTTTTTAGAGGCTCTTGAGGTAGCTAACTATTCTAAATATGTTTAACTCCTTGTCTCCAAAACATATTTAAAATACTTTTTTCCCCATAATTTTTATAGAACTTAATGTAGAAATGTTGATCCTATCTAGCTCCTCCATTTTACAAATGAAAAAACTATGGCTCAGAGATTCCAATGACTTGGCTAAGATCAATTTTTCAATAGCAAACCATGACTAGGTCTCCCAGTTATGGATTTGTAGCTTCATGAAGCTCTGACCATGTGGTCCACTCTCAGAGCAAGGCCACTTTTAAAGAAGCTCTACCCAAGAAGGAATTTTATTGTTTACTTGAATCTTCTAAAGGAAATCAAAGGGGACCCAAGTGATAAGCTCAGGCCCACTCCTTCCTCATTTTCCTAAATTGTGTAGCACTCCAGACTCTCAGGAACTTTTCAGCTGCCCAGGACCTCACCAACAAAGCCAAATCAGATACACTATCTTCATCTCCATCTCCACCCATGAAACGTTCATGGTCTCTCCTCTTTGTCACTTCTCCTGCTCCTTATTGTATATAGTTACTACACTTCTTGCTAGTCCTTACAATCCTCCTACCTTTCTAGGCTTTTCCTACCATTCCAACCCAACATCAAAAATGCCAGAAGAACTTGCCTGGAAAAGATAAACTCTCTTCAGGGGCAAGAGTCAATAGAAGGAAATTGTGACAGCAATGGTAAGTTTCTGTCAGGCAGAGCAAGGAAAATGGAAGTCAGGGATCATTCCTGTGGTGGGTAGTAAAACCTTGCCTCCCGGCCTCCCAAAATTTCTCCCTTTCTCTGTATGTGTCTCTTAACCCTGTGGGTTGTTGGTGTAGCCCTCATTGTTTCTTTCAACAGATCCCACACACTGGGACAGAAACATGGGGGACAGAAACATAGGGGCAGAGGGGATGCCCTCTGGCCTCTATCCTTTGAAGAATGGCCCTGGCTCTCAGTTTCCACACCTGTCAACTCCATTTACCTCACAGCTGATGACCTATCAGGAATGGCAGACATTTACAGTAGCACACCTCTCTGAAGTGGAAATATGAAAAATGTCACCGATGGTCGTGATTTACATTGGCCAGAATTGGCAGAATATTTACTCATCTCAAGCCCTAAACATACTGCTCACTGTTACGTTCTGTTACCTACACATTTCCATTTCAGAGTTCTATCAGGAAGACTAAAAGCATAAGGATAAGTATGACAACTTCTAGATGAGAGTAGCCAATTTCAATCTTCTCTGGAACATCATCTGTGCTGAATATCCAGCACTTGGACATTTGGTTTTAAATGTCTCTTCCCAGAAGACAAGATTTTTAGATCAGTAGGACTGACTCACATTCCTTGTAGCTGACATATGACAAGGAAGAGCTTTGAAGAACCCAACCCTGAACCCTTGGGACTTATTCTTACCTTTTCCCATCTCTCCTGCCCCATCACTGCACTTACCCCAGGACTCTTGACCTATTAGCCTTGTCTCATGTTCCTGGCCCTGTGAATGCCCAGCTTAGATCTCTGAAGGTAAAGCTGGGCTCCCCTTTGGCAACTCCCCGTTGGCATGTTCCTCAAACCCGGTTTGTCCTTACTTGTGCAGCTCTTCTTGTTACCACATTACTCAACAAGTCCTTGGGCCCACATCTTTGTCCTGGCCACACTTTTTCCAGGGTTCCTCTTAACCTTAGGAACAAGGGACATCTCTAAAGTTTGGAGCCTAGAAATAATCTTACTTTCCTAAGCTCCAAAGATCTTTTCTTTGGGCTTGCAGGAGGAAGCCCTCAAGCTGTTGTACTGTTTTTTGTGATGTCTAGGTTGATGATTAAGGGCTTTGGAGATAAAGTGCTCTCAGGCACAGGACTCAGGTGATCAGAGTGGCACACTGCCTGCTCAGGGTCGCCTGGGGAAATCTACACAGATATATCATGTAAAAAGTTCCAGGAGGATAATTTTGCCACACAAGGACTTCCTCTCTTGCCATCTTTAATGCATTTTTAGATAGGAAATACCAGACATAGTAAGTAAACCTGAAAATATTAAATGAAAGAGAAAATTGGCTTTTTAAATCTCAGCATTAAAAAAATCCACAACAGTATGCATTGTTCCCTCCAAAAGAAGGAACAATGAATCTTTGAATGATTCTTATCTCCAGTGATTTTTATTGAAGACATTTCTGATTTGTTATTTTAATGGGCTTTCTGAAATCAGATATGATGCTCATTATTCTTGCATGGTTGTTTTATTCTTGCATCTCTCAAACAAACAAGGGAGCCAGGGGACCTGGAGATGCTGATCGTTCTGTAACCCTCGCACCGTGACAGCTGGGCTTTCGACTCCAAGATGGAAATGGTCGTGAGAATGCAGCCCTGAGGCCTGTGTGGGGGTCCTCCTGGTCACTATAAAACTAAAAACTAAAACAAAGCTTATCTATATTTTGATCAATTTTGCAGCAACAGATTGTGTCTTCGACCAATGTGCGTAATAGGGCTCCAATGTAGATACGGGTTAGTAGAGCTAGCACGGATGTGAAAAACAACAGAAGCAGATGTCCAGAGGATTGGCTTTCTTTTTTTTTCTCCTTAATTTAATAATTTCCATTTATTAGGTGCACGTATACCCCCAGCTTGGGGCTGTGAGTGTTGTTCTAAGGGATATAACGTGTAATCACCAATGTATGTACTCCCCACATACATTGGGGAGCACATACATTGTATTTCACAGCTTCGCCATTCCCTCCCCTTAGCCCCATGATCCCATGGTGCACCGACTCCTCCTGATCTAGCCAGCCATGGTCGAAGAGATTTCTGATTAGCATATGAATTAGACTAGGATCCAACATCTAGAGAAGCCTGTGGGGCTTGAAAGGGGCTCTGGATGAATTGGTGTGGACCGTCCATGGCTGCAAGGCCTGAATGAGGCACCTGGAGAACAAGTCCAGCTAAAAAGGAAATTGAAGAATTCTGGTTGGTCTGGGAACAGTTGCTTCTCAATTCTTAGTACAATCACCGCAATTACCCCTCTTTCCTCGTTCTCCTCTGTTCCTCTCTGTCTGCCCCCCTCCCAAATTCCCCAATTTCCCATTGTCCTTATTCAATTCCACTTCACTAAATATTTGTGTGTTTATTTATACCCCTGAAGCATGGCTCATTCTTGTAGCTAAACTCGTGAATATTCCATCCACCCATGTGGAGAAGGGAGAACAGAACAAAGGGGTGACTCCTGAATTGTGTGGCTGCCATTCAAGCAGCCAGGGAGGCCTAGACTCCAATCTCTGCTCTGCCTTTTCCTAGCTGAGTGACTCTGGGAATTGTACTAAATGTCTCTGAGCCTTGATTGCCTTATTTGCAAACTGGGCCCAAGAAAACCTACATTTCAGGGTTGTTGAAAGGATTAGAGATAGTGTGTATGTTCTTAGCTCACAGTACTTGTTGAGGGGAGTTGCTGTTAATATGTTACATGGACAGAGTTATAATTTGACACTCTGCCTTTCTCATTTAACTCTATAATATGACCATCTCCCCATGTTCTTCAAAGCTCATTGTAAACGGCATTTTTAAATGCTTGCAAGTAGTGCATCAAAAGGATGTAATGTAATTACATGACTGTTTCTCCATTATTGGGCCCTAAACTCTTTTTTTTTTTCCTATTATAGTGGCTGCTATAGTGAACATCTTTGAGCATAAAGCATTATGTGTGTTTAGGTATACTTTCCATGGGCTTTGGTCCTAGAAGCAGAATTACTATGTCAAAGAAAATGGAGACTTTCAAGCATCTTGATACATAGTGCCAAATACCTTCCAGAACTCCTACCAGCCACGGGTATGGCCTCCCTCATTATACCCTTGGCAGCTAGAGCAGAGCACAGGGTGCCTACCCAAGAGCCATTATTTTCCCTTCTCCCTGTTGATAGAGCCTTGGGTTTTGGGGATGTCCCTGCTTCCTGCAGGACTAAATCTGGATGAGACTAAACCAGGTTTGGTAATCTCATTTCTTTTGCCTGTGATTGGCTTAGAGGTGGGCATGTGACCCAGTCCTGGCTAATAAGATGAGATGTGAGGTTTACCGGGTAATTTGTTTTCATTCTTAAAAAGAGACAAGAAAGAAACAGTCTCCCTTCTCTCAGTGAACACTGTAAAGTCTACATGTAACACTTGGAACCACGCCAGCCTGAAGACAAAACCAGTGAAAGATGGGAACTTGATGGTGTTGTTGAATCCCCAAAAGAGCCCACCTAGGAGACACTCTTTTCTGAGACTGCTTTTCAAGTGAAATAATATCTTATGCATATTGTTTAAGAAGTCTGATTTGCTCTGTTCTGTTACGGCAGCCTAAAAGCATTCTAACTGGAACACCAGGGATATAATCATTAAGAACCTTTCCTGTATTAATTCGCTCGCACAGAACATCTTAATTTTGTTTGAACTTGCTCTTCTTTACTGATGAGATCACATATTTGTTATTCAGATATTTGTTAAAAACGTGCGCTGTCTTTTCCTGATGGATCTGGAAAGATTTTTTTTAAAGATCCATGGTTTTTGGAAAAGGATGATGTGCAGGCTGGACTGAGCAGGGAACAGTTAAGGTCATGTTGGGCCTGAGCCTGGAGATGTCCAAGGAGGCCTTTTGCTCGTTTTCATACAAATACTACTTCAACTTGCAAGTGTCCTCAACTCAACGAGATGGGCTTCCATCCAAAATATGGTAATGATGGAAGTCGATCTTTCAGGACTGTTTGTTTAGAGAAAACTAGACCTTGGGGAAGACTGTCTCTCAACAAGGAGACAGGAAGTCTGACGGGTAAAAGAAAAGTCCAACTTGGGAAGGGGAAGGAAAGGTTAAGAGAGAACACACTCAATCGCAGGGGCACAGAGAGCATTTCACTTAACAGGGTCCTGTCTTTCCCGGTTTTGAACCGCTGTGCTCCCTCCGTCCCCTGCTCCATGGGGCTCACCGATGTTTCTGCTCTTGCATAAGACCATATTCTTTGGATCTTCCATACAAAGAAATGTTTTCAATTACTCCAGCTTTGAAATACACTTTGAACACAAGTACTGGAGTAAGAGTCTCTGATTCATTTCCCAGAAAAAGGGACATATGAAAATGATTCACACTTTTTATTACCACAATTAGAGAATCACAGAATACTGAGTCCTCAGTATCGAGGTAATGTAGAATGGTCAGATAATTAGAAATTTAAATGATCTGGGTTTAATAGGATGTTTTCAATATTTTGAATAGTCGGTGAATTCACACCCAACTGAGAAATGCCCCAGATGAAGTCTTGCCAATGAGCGTATGTATAATACATGGGTAAGGCTGTTTTATAAAAGACTTATTGATTTTCTGGTCAAGACTCTAGTAGCTTCCATCAAAGTCTTGTTCTAAACCATCATAAATTAACAGATCAATATTTGATGGTATTGCTGGCCAAGTTGAAAGCCAAATAACTCTGATCTCAAGACAACTTGATTTTACTCACTTGTAATTCAGGGGCACTTGGTAGACAAATTGATGTTTGTTTAGCCAATTTGTGTATCTCAAGATTCTCAGCCTGAACCTCCTTTCATGAAGTCCACAAAGACCATCTGCAGAATGGGGCTCATGAATCCACAGCTTGCTTCTCTTTATCTGTGTGGAGAACTTCCCTTACACGAGTTCCTGTAGTAGTGGCATCTCATAGGATTAAAGCCGGTCATCTGTGGCAAGATCCTTAAGATTCTGACAAATAAAATAGGGGACTCCATATCAAAGTTGGGAGTGAGAGAAGAAGAAAATGTGTGTGAGAGAAAAAAAAATCTATATTTTTTAAAGATATATTGGGTAGTGTGAAGGGGTGTGATGTGTTGTGTTGTGTTGTATTGGTGCCATGTGGCCTGTGTACGTGTTGGTGGGGCACTTCACGTCCCTTCACGTTGCCTGTCACTTGTGCTCACTACTTGGTAATTTTTTTTCGATTTTATTTATTTATCTGACAGAGAGATAGAGAGCACAAGTAGGCAGAGCAGCAGGCAGAGAGAGAGGGAGGAGCAGGCTCTCCACTGAGCAGGGAGCCCGATGCAGGACTCAATCCCAGGACCCTGGGACCGTGACCCAAGGCTAAGGCAGCCAATTAACTGACTGAGCCACCCAGGCACCCTACTTGGTAATTTTTAAGATAATATTGCTCTGGCTTTAACGTGAATTCTGTTGGAAGAGAATAGAGAAAAAAAATAGATCATTTGTGTTTCTGGCTGCCTATGCTTAATACGTAGAATTATAAAATAAGTAGGATCTAACAGTAGTGCTTTCTTTGCTTACCCAAAGATATCTTCCACTCATCTTTGAATTATAATAGCCTCTGGCTTAGAGGAACTACATAATGAATTAGGCTCACATGGGAAGAATGTAGGAGAAGGAGGCAAGACTAACTTTAAGGAAGGGCTCAGTTTCAGCTAAATCTGTTGATGTTTGTCCATGTCCAAGTGATTTCTCACTTCTGGGGTAAATGGTGCTATCTGAGTATTCATACCCCACACTTTGGGTCATGAGCTTTTCTTTTCCTTCTCTGATAAACCTCTGGGTGGACAATACCACTGTTTCTGCCCATTGAAGTCAAAACCAATCAATTCTTTAAGGCAGACAATGCAGCTTTGGCCTTGGCAACTGCCCAATTGTCCAGCAGGGCACAGTCATGGTGGCCTTGGCTCGTAAGTCCTGAAGTTTCAACAGCCCCTCTCTCTCCTCCAGGTCCACACCACAGGAGTTTGCATTGACACCCAATCTTCATAGTCACTGCAACGCCAGCATCAGATCCAGATTCCTGGGACCTACCACAGACCCACTGAGTCAGAATCTCAGTACCAGAACTCAGGAATGTGCCTTTTAAAAAATAATTTACATTTTTAGGGCTCCTGGGTGGCTCAGTCAGGTAAGCGTCTCCCTTTGGCTCAGGTCATGATCCAGGTTCCAGGGATCAAACCCCACGTCAGGCTCCCTGCTCAGCGGGGAGTCTGTTTCTCCCTCTGCCTCTGCTCATGTACAATCTCTCTCTCTTGCTCACTCTGTCTCTCAAATAAATAAATAAAATCCTAAATAATAATAATAATTTAAGTTTTTAATTTTTCTCTCCTTAGAACATTAAATAACAAATAATAAACACAATGACAGGCAGGAGAAAAACCATGGAAGAAAAGAAAAGTTTCATATTTTAGTACTTTCCCTTTACTTTTTAAATTAAGTTTTTAATTTTAATTCCAGTACAGTTAACATAGAGTACAGTTATATCAGCTTCGTGTATACAATACAGTGGTTCAACAGTTCTATACATCACTCCATGCTCCTTGGTCCCCATCATCCGTTTCACTCACCCCCCACCCACCTCCTGCCTGGTAATAATTAGTTTGTTCTCAATATCTTGGTTCTCCAATCTTGGCTTGTCTCTCTCTTTTGTTCCCTTTGCTTTTTTTTTCCCCTTAAATTCCGTATACAAGTGAAATCATATGGTACTTATCCCTCTTTGACACTTCATTTAGCATTCTACTCTCTAGCTTCATGCATGATGCTGCAAATGTCAAGATTTCATTCCTCCTTAATATTCCATTAGGTACATAGACCACATCCATTCATCCACTGATGGGCACTTGGGTCCACCCCGTAACCTGGCTATTGTAAATAATGCTGCAACAAACATAGGGGTGCATGTATGTAACACATTCTGAATGTGTTCTTGAAGTTCCATTACTGGTATAGGGTAGCCCTATTTTTAACAGTAAGAGGAAACGCCATTCTGTTTTCCACAGTATGGCACCAGTTTGCCTTTCCACCAACAACGCATGGGGGGTTCCTTTTTCTCCATATCCTTGCCAACACTTGTTTCTTGTGTTTTTGATAGTAGCCATTCTGACATGTCTGAAGTGATACCTCACTGTAGTTTTGATTTGCATGTCACTGATGATGAGTGATTTTGAGCATCTTTTTTTCATGTGTCTGTTGGCCTTCTATAGGTCTTCTTTGGAGAAATGTCTGTTTGTGTGTTCTGTCCATTTTTAAATTGGTTTATTTGGTTTTATGATCTTACATAAGCTCTTTATGTATTTTGGATACTAACCCTTTATCAGATATGTTTTTTGCTAATATTTTCTCCCATTCAGTGGGTTGTCTTTTTATTTTGTTGATTGTTTCCTTTGCTGTGCAAAAGCTTTTTATTTTGATGTAGTTTCAATAGTTCATTTTTATTTTTATTTCCCTTGCCTCAGGAGACATATCCAGAAAAACATGGCTACAGTCAATGTCAGAGAAGTTTCTGTCCGTGTTCTCTTCTAGGATTTCTATGGTTTCAGGCCTCACATGTAGGTTTTTAATCCATTTTTATTTTATTATTGTGTGTGGTGTAAGAGTGGTCCAGGATCATGCTTTTGCATGCAGCTGTCCAGTTTTCCCAGCACCATTTGTCGAAGAGACTATCTTTTCCCCATTGCATAGTCTTTCCTCCTTTGTTGAAAATTAATTGACCATGTAATTATGGGTTCTTTTCTGAATTTTTTATTCTGTTCCATTGATCTATATAACTCTTTCTGACCAGTACCATACTATTTTGATTACTACAGCTCTGTAATATTACTCGAAATCTGGAATGGTGATACCTCCAGTTTTGCTTTTCTTTTTCAAGATTTCTTTGGCTATTACGGGTCTTTTGTGGTTCCGTACAAATTTTAGGATTGTTCTAGTTCTGTGAAAAATGCTGTTGGTATTTTGATAGAGATTGCATTAAATATTTTGGGTAGTATAGACATTTTCTGTTTGGTTGGGTTTTATTTAAATTCAAATTACTTAACTTATAGTGTAGTATTGGTTTCAGGAGTAGAACTCAGTGATTCATCACTTACATACAACACCCAGTGCTCATCCCAACAAGTGCCCTCCTTAATACCCATCACCCATTTAGCCCATTTCCCTACCCACTTTCCCTCCAGCAATCCTTGGTTCATTCTCTATAGTTAAGAGTCTCTTACAGTTTGTCTCCCACCCTGTTTTTATCTTGTTTTATTTTCCCTTCCCCTATGTTCATCAGTTTTGTTTCCCAAATTCCACATGAGTGAAATCATATATTTCTCTGACTTATTTCGCTTATAATAATACACTCTAGTTCCATCCACATTGTTGCAAATGGCAAAATTTCATTCATTTTGATTGCTGAGTAATATTCCATTGAATATTTCAATGGAATATACTCTAATGAAATATTTTCCATTGGACATTTGGGCTCTTTCTATAACTTAGCTACTGTTGATAGTGCTGCTATAAACATTTGGGTGCATGTGCTCCTTCCAATCAGTGTTTTTCTGGGTTGCAAGTTCTATTTTTAACTTTTTGTTTTCCAGAGTGTTTGTACCAGTTTGCATTCCTATCAACAATGCAAAAGTGTTTCCCTTTCTCTGCATCTTTGCCAACATATGTTCGTTTATCAAGTTGTTAATTTTAGCTGTTCTGACAGGTGTGGTTTTGATTTATATTTACCTGATGGTGAGTGATATTGAGCATCTTTTCATGTGTCTGTTAGCCATCTGGATATTTTCTTCAGAAAGGTGTCTATTCAGGTCTTCTGCCCATTTCTTAACTGGAGTATTTGGGTTTGGGGTGTTGAGTTGGATTAAATTTTTTATAGATTTTATCCAAGATGTCATTTGCAAATATCTTATCCCATTCCTTTGGTTGGATATATAGACATTTTAACAATATTTGTCCTTCTAATCCATGAGCATAGAATGTCTTTCCATCTCTTTGTGTCACCTTCAATTTCTTTCATCAATGTTTTATAGTTTTCAGAGTATAGGTTTTTCACTTCTTTGCTTAAGTTTGTTCCTAGATGTTTTATTACTTTTGGTGCAACTGTAAATGGGATTGTTTTCTTAATTTAACTTTCTGTTTAAATTTAGTTTAGTGTATAGAAATGCAATGGATTTCTTACATTGATTTTGTATCCTTTGACTTTACTGAATTTATTTATCAGTTTCAGCGTCTTTTGGTAGAATCTTTAGGGTTTTCTACACATAGTGTCATGTCATCTGCAAATAGTTAAAGTTTTACTTTGTCCTTACCAATTGGGTGTCTTAATTTCTTTCTGTTGTCTGACTGCTGTGGCTATGACTTCCAGTACTATTTTGAATAAAGGTAGTGAGAGTAGACATCCTTGTTTTGTTCTTAGTGGCAAAGCTCTTAGCTTTTCTCCATTGAGGATGGTCTTTACTGGGGATTTTTCATATATGGCCTTTATTATGTTGAGTTATGTTCCCTCTAGAACTACTTTGTTGAGCGTTTTATTTTTTATCATATATGGATGTTGTACGTGGTCAAATGCTTTTTCTGCATCTATTGAAATGATCATATGGTTCTTATCCTTTCTCTTACTGATGTGATATATTACATTAATTGATTTGAGAATATTGAACCACCCTTGCTTCCTGGGAATAAATCCACTTGATCATGATGAATTATTTTTTTAATGTATTGTTGGGTTTTTGCTGGTATTTTTGAGGATTTTTACATCCATGTTTTAGAGATATTGGTCTGTGGTTCTCTTTTTTTGGTAGTGTCTTTATCTGGTTTTAGTATCAGGGTAATGATGGCCTCATAGAATTAATTTGTAAGTTTTCCTTCTTCTTCTATTTTTTTGAATAGTTTGAGAAGAATATTATTAATTCTTCTTTAAATGTTTGGTATAATTTGCCTATGAAGCCATTTGGTCCCGGACTTTTGTTTGTTGGGAGTTGATTATTGATTCAATTTTTTTGCTGATAATCAATCTTCAAATTTCCTATTTCTTCCTACTTCAGTTTTGGTAGGTATATGTTTCTAGGAATTTATCCATTTCTTCTAGATAGTCCAGTTTGTTGGTGTATTGTTTTTATAATATTATCATAATTATTTGTATCTGTAGTGTTATTATTTCTCTTCTCTCATTTTTGATTTATTTATTTATTTGGGTCCTTTCTCTTTATTTTTGTAAGTGTGATTAGAAGTTTATGTTTGGATCCTTTCAAAGAAACAGCTCCTGGTTTCCTTGATCTGTCCTACTGTTTTTTTGGGTTCTATATCATTTACCTCTGTTCTAATCGTCATCATTTTCTTCCTGCTGGTTAGGAGTTTGTTTTTCTTTTTCTTATTCCTTTAAGTGTAAGGTTAGATTGCTTATTTGAGATTTTTCTTGCTTCTTGAGGTAGGCCTGTATTGTTAAAAACTTCCCTCTTAGAACCGCTTTTTGTGCATCGCAAAGATTTTGGATCATTGTATTTTCATTTTCATTTGTTTCCATGTAATTTTTTATTCCTTCTTTGATTTCTTGGCTGACCTATTCATTCCTTAGTAGCATGTTATCTAACCTCCATGTGTTTTTGCTCTGGGAATATGCATTTTTGACAAGGGCCCAGTGATTCTTACAATCACCTAAATTTTTAAGCTCAAAGTTTAAGAACTATTCCATAGTTTTTCTTTTTTTTTTTTCCTTTTCTCTTTTCTTTTCCATATCTAGCTGGAATCACCTTTGTGTTTTTAAAAAAATTCCTTATAAAAAGAACAATATTTTGGCCAGGTTTGGAGGCATTGATTATTTTTGGTGACATATGGCCTCTAATTGGGCACCTGACTATCGGTCTTCATTTGGGTCTTGGCAAATCCTCATTAGACCTCAAGAGAGCCGCACTAATCACTTCCACAACATCGGCTGGTGGCGGGGCTATGTGCACCAAGTACTCTTTATTCTTTTGTTCAAAAGATATTTCAATGGGCCAAGAGAGGAAATAGTGTCACAAGACAAAACAAACTCCCGTATACTAATTGAGTCTCTGCTTTTTATATGCCTATGAAAATTTCCTCAGAGACTTTAATACTATTTTTTTCTACATATAACCTTTAACCTAAAGAATAGCGAACTTAATATATAGCAAATTTTTGATTCTTCACTTTGTGGATTTCCTAAATTTTTTATTCCAATTTCAAAGTTTCCAGTGCTTAGAACCCTACCATATTGCCACCTCCCAATTAGTTAATGCTAAACATGAACTGAAAGTTACATCTGCTACGTATGTAAGGATTCCAGATTTTTGCTATAATTTTGGTTCAAATGTATGGTTTTTAACTAAGGGACATTGATTGTAATCATTGTACATAAGTGTTGATGAAAGATGTAGTTTTGTATATATATTTCTGTTTTTGTTCCAATTTTAGTATGTGTGCTGCCAAAGTGAGCACGTGTTTTTGTTGTTATTCTTCCTCTTTTATAAAGATAATAATTTATGATGATTAGAAAGTGGTTCTTATCCAGAAATTATTTAAGCGACATGAAGGGTTCTTGTTTTCATGAAAGACAACTTCTCAAATTTTACCCAACATACAAGAGTGGGCCTTTTAAGAACAGCAAAGTCTGATTCAAAGCTACCAGCATGATCAGCTGGGAAGACATAGTCCCTTGGCCAGCATCCCTCTTGATCTCTTTGTTTCTGTTCCAACTCCATCCCTGGATGACCTAACATTTGTCAAGGCTCCAGACTGAAAGACACTTCAACCTTATCTTCTCCTGACCCATCCCAACTCCACGCCTCAATTCTCCCAGCTAGATCCACCTGCTTCAAAGCAGGACTCCAAGGCAGAGCCTGCTGACAACTGACCCTCCCACCTCAGCACCATAACCCAGGCCCTCTGCTCTGACTTAACCTGTAGACTCCAGTGGGATTTAGTGCAGGCTTCTCTTTAACCATCTCCCTCTATGTATTGTTAGCCATATAGTGAAGCCTGATTCTGGCATACCCTAAATATTTGTAGTCCTTTAAACCCTCATCACATTGAAACAGTTCTTCTCAGATAAGGTCAGATATTTTTGAGAACGAGCTGGTCTCTAATGACTGGAGTGATCATATAATTTATCATTCAAATCTGAATAATATTGTGAAAGCTGGTGCTAACTGGATATAAGACACAAGCAGGATGTACAGTCACTTTATTAATGAGGCAAACAATAGTCTCTTGTGGGGGTCCTGGAGTCATGTCATTTGAACCTACCATTGGGGAGAAAAGTCAGTCAGAGTGGAAGGAAGTAAGAAAAGTAGAGAGGCGGGGGAAAAGAGGGAAAGAAGAAGCAAAGTAGGAGGAGACAGGAGAACTGAACTCATTTCAGGGTGACCTCTGATGGAGTTGCAATCTCTCATGTACACCAACCGGGCCTTCTTCAAGTAGAATGAATAAGACCAGAAAATGAGCCAAAGTATCTATGGTAAGATTACTAGAGCGGACCCCAGAGTTAATCCAGCTGGAAAATCCTTACACCAAATTGTTTGATTTCTTTTCACAGGGCATCATGGGTAGTGACTGACCTTACTTAGCAAGGACTAGGTTGGGGAGGCAGAGTATGTATGTGGATAGAATATATAGCTATATAGGTTTTCACCTCTCTTTTAACCTTGCAATCCTTTTCCCACTGCCTCAGGGAACGGATGACTCTGCAGAAAGCAAATAACACAAAAAGAACCAATTATTAGCTTTTTAGTTTTTAACGTCTTGGCTTCTATAGAACAGAAAGAACTGCTGGGGTGTAAACAGTGTGGGAGTAATGATGAGTAATAACAAAGAAACCTTCCCAATCCACACTCTCCATTCTCTAGGCTGAAGTGCTCCACACCAGCTCCCACCAACCAGGAAGACAAAGGAACCTGGAGAGGAGCAGACAGCTTAGGTGGGGAGGAGTTCTCGAGGAAAAGGGTCTCTGCCCTGATCCCTTCCTCGGATGGGGCACTGAGAACGTTCCATGACAGAAATGAAAGACAGATTTGGGAACAGCATTCCAGAGGAAACTTATGTTTTCTTTTCCAGGTAGAGTCTAAGAAAGAGACAAGGCCCTAAAGTTTGGCTGTCTAGTCTGTCTTGGCAGATGAATTTGAAAAAGCCTCACAGTAAACTGTAAATGGAAGAGATAGTGGAGAGGAGTGCTGGGGCAGTAGAATGCTTCTTATGTGCCCAAGAGTGCCATGGCAGTGACAAATGGCTGTGGATGGCCTTACCAAGTTTTCTAGAATCCCAGAATGGCACAGAAGCATCAGGATTATCCTGTGTGCCCAAGAGGGTCCTGAGAGATAGTTGACCCAGAGCCAGACCCAAAGTTACTGTGATATGGCTTGGTACAAGGGAGGACTTGGCTGTGACCAACAAGGGTCCACATCCCATCTGGGCAGTTGCGCTAGTGAAGAGTGATGCCAACTCAGGTGAGATGCTCTCCACACCTGTAATCTTCATTCATAGGCATTATATAAGCCTTGAACTTAGAGGTAATCACAGAGAAATGGTAAGAACCCCGAAATAATTGAGATTATTTCTGCTTCTTGGAAGAAAGAGGTCCATGGTTAAGTACAATTGACCCTTGAACAGCACAAGGGTTAAGGACGCTAACCCCTGCATGTCAAAAATCTGCCTATAATTTTTACTCCCCAGAAACTTAACTACCAACAGCCTATAGTTGACCAGAAGCCTGACTGACAACATAAAGTTAATTAACATATTTTGTATGTTATATGTATCTTACACTGTGTTGTTCCAACAAACTACACTAGAAAAAAAAGTTAAGAAAATCATAAGAGAAAATGCATTTACAACACTGTATTGAACAAAGTTTACATATAAGTGGATCCAGCTCAAACTGTGTTGTTGAAGGGTCAACTGTTATGAACTTAAGAGAAAAATTAACATACCTTGTTTACAACTGTGTTTGTGAACTGAGGTCCATTTGTCTTGCATATGAAACATGCATACCTGTACCCCATCCCAGGCCCCTCCTCCTCCAAGTCCAGGCATAATGCCTCATCAGGGCAGCAGGTGCCCCCTGCTTTCCTTAATGCTTTTCAATATTGCACCAGCTCTGTGAATTAGATGCTTTGTGTTGATTTTATAGTCCTGACTGCCATGAAGAATTTCTCTCCCAAGTATTTCATTGTTTGTGTGTTTTATGCACCATTTCCCTCCAGAAAACAGCCATCTGCTCTGAAGTCAGTATAATTGCATCACCTCTATGTTCCCTTCATTTGAGACTTGACCTTAGATCATATGGACTTCTAATATCTACATGAAAATAAAGAAAATGTTCTTATCTAATGAGTCATAATCCAACACATTGGAGTAAATTGCTTTAAATAAGATTACCTGGGGTGAAGGGTGGGTACCTATACCTTTTTTTTTTTGATAGCACAGCTGTAATATGCAAAAAAAGAAAAAGAGAGAGAGAGAAGATTCCAATGCCTTTCAAGAGAGTGCTTCTGCCTTTTATGCTCTTAGAAATCTGAACTTAGACATACAACTAACCTCATTCAGTATAGGTCTGATATCTTAGAATTTAGCTAGTTTTCTAATGATGTAGCAGTTAAAAGTGTTAAAATCCAAGTTATCCAGGTATGTTAAGACATAGCTCATTTTATTTTTCTCTAACTTTACAAACTTGGTGTATTTGGGTACCGTGTCCCCCTTCCTCTATGAATATTCTACGTTGGGGGAAGGCTGGGACTTCTAGCCATGGGAAGGGGTGGCTGGCCTTCAGCATGGTTTGGTGTTCACTGAGATGTAGCTTGTGCCATCTGCTCTTTGGACATTATGCCATATGGCCTCCAGTCATAACTCAAAGTCTTCAGTCCCTCTCTGGCATCAGACGATCACCTTACACACTCTGTGTACCCTTCATCCCAACTGATGGCCTCTTCAGATCCAGTGACCCTCCTCTCTGCCACCCCTTTTGACACTCCCAAGAGAAAAGCAAACTCCCTTCTATGTGTGCAGGAGAGTCTGAGAACTGAAGAAGGTCCTCTTTTGTTTCCATTTTTCCTCCTGTGTTGCTCTGTACCGTGCTGCCTAGACTGTCTTTCTCTACCATATTCTTAAAAACCTATCGTCTGGGCCAGAACCTATGCTCAGGGTCATAAAAGAAACTCTTCCCTCAAAGTTATGGACTCTGCTATAGTTTAGAACATGTACTTAAACATTCAAAGGCAGAAAGCTGACTTCCTTGTTCTTTTCTATGCTTTCCCTTCTCTGGGGCAAATGAATGGCACTCCTCATCCAAAATAAAGGAGCTCCTGATCTAAAATGAATGCAGCTGACTTCAGAGGCAGGGGCTGGAGCTGGGGGGTAGCGGGGAGTCATTGCAACAAGGAGCAGGATGAGGGAACTTTAGTGAGTTTGACAAACTAACTTTAGTTAGTTGATTCCACACCACCTCTTGGATGAGAGCCTTCCTGATGCCCCCTTGAGCCACCTCCTCTATCCCTAGTCCCCATATTGCCTACTTTCTTCATAGGCCTTACTTCTGTACTCTCCATCCTTTGGTGTTTTCCTTTCTCTGCATCTCTTAGACCTACCCTTCCTCTAGAGACCTGCCCCTCCTCCTGCTGTTGTGCTGGCCCACCAGCTGGCACCTGGTGGAAAAACAGTCAATAGCTGCTGCTATCTTGGTGATCTTTAATTCCTCCCTCCCTCACTTCAATGCCTTTTCCCCCCTTCTCTCCCTCTGTTCTGGACTCAACATGTGAACTGTCACAAAGGTAGCTGCCACCAGAAGAGAGGCTGGAATCTAGCAGGAGCCTGGGAAAGAAGGCTGCCAAGGCCATAAGCCTTCATGCCATCTCCTTGACAAATACCACAGAACCCTATTTTCTATAGGGTGATTGCTTTATTGATTATTATCAATTCTCTAAATCCTACAAGGATGAAATTTGATTTTTTAAAAAGTATTTTGTTGTTGTCATTCTATTTCTTTTCAGTGTTCCAGAATTCATTGCTTATGTACCACACCCAGTGCTCCAAGCAATACATGCCCTCCATAATACCCGCCACCAGGCTCACCCAATCCCTCCCCTCCAAAACCCTCAGTTTGCTCCTCAGAGTCCACAGTCTCTCATGGTTCATCTCCCCCTCCAATTTCTCCCAACTCCCTTTTCCTCTCCATCTCCCCACGTCCTCCATGTTATTCCTTATGCTCCACAAATAAGCGAAACCATATGATAATTGACTCTCTCTGCTTGACTTATTTCACTCAGCATAATCTCTTCCAGTCCCGTCCATCTTGATACAAAAGTTGGCTATTCAAATTGATTCCACTTACTATAGCACCAAGAACCATAAGATACCTGAGAATAAACCTAACCAAAGAGGTAAAGGATCTGAAATTTGATTTTTAAATGTTTTCTGTGCTTGAAGCATAGCTTTTAATCATGTAATAATACAACTCTAAAGAGAAAACATGATTATCACAGAGTTCATGTCTACCGAGGCCTGTGGAAATGCTCTCACTCAAAAAGGCAAGGTATACCTTTCATGCTTTCAAAAGGCTTAATGTAGTCCTAAGAGGTACTTTCCAAATGGACTTTCCAAATGGACAAGACAGCTCTTGTCTCCTCTGTAAGGAAAATTCCTTTATTATTAAACTCTTCCAATATTGAGTGTCACTCTGACTAGTCTACAGCTTAAGAAGAGGCATACTCTGTGGGCTCAGAAATTCTGTGTGTTTCATGCTCTTATGATCATGCTCTCAAACCCTCGTGCTGCCTCACACGAGGCTGGAGGGATTTGTCAGGTAGTGCAATTTCAACTGAAAAAAATATATGACTTTGAAGTCATTTAAATCTACTTGCAAAAAAAACCAAAAAACAAAAAACAAAAACCCACAAACAAACAAACAAAAATATCTACTTGCACTTTGTTTTCATTTATCCAGCATCTCAAAGTGAATAATAAATAGTTCCTACAACCATTTGAGGTCCACGTTGAGCATCTCTCCTCTATGAGAGGAACTCTTTTAGGCACTGGGAAGAGAGAAAGATGACTAAGACCAACCCTGTCTGCAAAAAGTTGGTAATTAAGTTGGTGATGCCAGCCTTCAATGACAAACATGTAGAGGTGAGGTACAAAGCAATCTGGGCCAGAGATACACAGAGAAAGAAGGATAAATTCTGGGAAGGAGTCAGGAAAGACTTTATGGAGAAGGAAGGCTTGAGAGCTAAGGAAGATTTAAGCTGGAAGAGAACAGGAGAAAGACCCTCCAGCATGGGGGATAGTAGAGAGCAGTCCCTAATTTAGACTTTTATAACTTAACTTGTAAATGACTCAACTTCCTGATTCTAGAAACTTCTATTTTTGTCTTCATATTTCTCTCCCCAGAACAAGTTTTTAAACATATTACACTTCTATTCAAACCAGGCCATAGTGTCCCAAGTCCCATTGCTGGTTGCACAAATTCCAAACTTTTCTTGGGACATTCAAGACTTTGCTCATCCTGATCTCAGCCTATGTCTCCTGCTTTGTTGTTGACTGACTTCCTGTATCAGATGTCACAGGGTGAAAGATAGGCACCAAATGTGCCTCCACAATGTTCTTTAGATGTTTGAATTCATTTTCTATATTTTGAAGCCAAGACACGTATTCTCCAATAAAAAGAACCAGGGCTCTTTGGACAAGAGCTGGGGCAGAGGAAAATACAACATGAGCCCGGAGCATCCTGAAGTACCAGAAAATAAGTAGGTGCTTAAAAAGGACCTCACAGCCAAGTTCAAGGAACTCCCAATGGCCAAACCTGGACAATCCAAGCAACAAAATAATACTGGTTAATATTGGATTATAACTTATGGAATAAAATATCCATGAATCCGTACTCCTATAAATACGATAAAATAAAGAAGTAAATGGGGGGAAAGGGATGACTATTCCTTACTGAAGAATTCTAACTAATGAATGTAGAATTAATGAGGGAAATACAAAATCACCATTAGGCCTACAGTATAGTAAGAACTGTAGTAGGCAAGATCCACTGATGGCTTAAAAAAAAAAAAAATCAGTGGACAAAAGTTTGAGAAGAAATAGGACATTTTCATAACCTCAACGTATTTTCCCCCAAATATTTATCATGTACAGAGTGAAAAAGTGGTAACTTTATAGTAGAAAAACACAGCAGACAGCACCTTAACCAAGTGATCAAAGTGGATGTCACCAGCAACGAGACACATGGACGTCACGTGCCCGACGTGATGCACAGAGAAGAACACAGCATCACTACTGGGGTATTCAGGCCAACAATGCATGATCTCAACTTGACCCTGAGAAAACATCAAATGCAAATTGAGAGATGCTTCACAGAATAATAGATCAGTAATCATCCAAACTGTCAAGGCCATGAAAGACAAGCAGAGGCTGAGGGACAGTCACAGATGAGAGGAAACTGAAGAAACACAGCCACTAAAAGCCATGTGGGATCCTGGACTGGATCCCGGAACAGAAAAAGCACTTGATGAGAAAACCGGCTGAACTTTGAATAAGCACAGTTTAACTAATACTCTTACAGCAATGTTCTTTGTGTGCTTTTCATTATTACGCTACTGGCATGTAAGTCATGAATATCAGGGAAACCGGGGTGAAGTGTATCATAAATGCTTTACTATTTGTACAGCTTTTCTACAAGTCTAAGATTATTTTTAAAGAAAAAAAAATAAAAATATTTCACACACACACATACACACATGTGTGCGCACGCACACATCTGAATTTCCTGTTCTCTGGGAAAACTGACAGTTTTGGCATAGAACAGCGGCTCCCTCCCTTTAAGTGGGGTATGTGCTCTCCAGTTTGTCATAGTCCCTTCCCCTCCCTATTGCTCTACATGGAGCCATGTTTCATTTATTTATTGTGTTATAAGCCTGGTTCAAGAAGCACTTGAATTTGGGATTCATTACTTAGTAAAAATCCCAAGTTCCAAGCCAAGCGAACTACCTACTGTTTCCTTCCTTTCTTTCTTTCTTTCTTTCTTTCTTTCTTTCTTTCTTTCTTTCTTTCTTTCTTTCTTTCTTTCTTTCTTTCTTTCTTTTGTCTTAAACCTTCCCATTGTTCCACTTCTGCTCAAGCCGTTCCCTCTGGCTGAACGGATTATCTGCCTCTATTCCCCATCCTTCCCAGCACCATTTATTGAAGAGACTGTCTTTTTTCCACTGTATATTTTTTCCTGTTTTGTCGAAGATTAATTGACCATAGAGTTGAGGGTCCATATCTGGGCTCTCTACTCTGTTCCACTGGTCTATGTGTCTGTTTTTATGCCAGTTCCATGCTGTCTTGGTGATCACAGCTTTGTAATAAAGCTTGAAATCAGGTAACGTGATGCCCCCAGCTTTATTTTTGTTTTTCAACATTTCCTTAGCGATTCGGGGTCTCTTCTGATTCCATACAAATTTTAGGATTATTTGCTCCAGCTCTTTGAAGAATACCGGTGGAATTTTGATCGGAATGGCATTAAAAGTATATATTGCTCTAGGCAGTATAGACATTTTAACAATGTTTATTCTTCCGATCCAAGAGCATGGAATGGTCTTCCATCTATTTGTGTCTTCTTCAATTTCTTTCATGAGTGTTCTGTAGTTCCTCGAGTACAGATCCTTTACCTCTTAGGTTAGGTTTATTCCCAGGTATCTTATGGTTTTTGGTGCTATAGTAAATGGAATTGATTCCTAATTTCCCTTTCTGTATTTTTATTGTTAGTGTATAAGAAAGCCACTGATTTCTGCACATTGACTTTGTATCCTGCCACATTGCTGAATTGCTCTATGAGTTCTAGTAGTTTGGGCGTGGCCCATCCTTCCTTTCAGTCCTTACCACCCTTCAAGACGGAACATGCAAACGGCCTTTTCTATGAAGACTCTGTCCATCAGCTGAGTTAATCTCTCTCTCTCTCTTTTGAACCAATAGAGCACTTTGGTGTTCTTTGGGAAATAGCACCATATTTCCTCTATCACCTACTGATCCGCCGTTTCATGTCAGTCACATTTCCCTAAGTGCTGGAAACACCCAGATGAGCAATCTTTGTTCATCAAAGATCTTTCAGGCCTGAAGGAAGGCAGACAAGAAAACTAGCAGTGAGAATTGATGTGAAGTAGTGCCATGACACAGCTAGGCACAAGATACTAAGAGTGCTCAGAGGAGGGGGCTTCTTCAGTGATGAGGCACTTCAGTCAAGTCTTGAAGAAGATAAGGAATTTTATAGAAAGCAATGAAGAGTAGCAAATTTCTTCAGGTGAAGAAAACCTAATCAAAGGCCTGGAGAGCAGCTTAGAGTGAGCGTGTTTGGCAGGGGAAGTTGAGCAGGTAGGAACACATGGTCCTATGCAGTAGCGAGGTTTACATGTGCCCTATCACCATCACTCGATTATTTAACTCCTTGGGGTAAGGGATCTTGAAGACCAGAAGGAAAGAATATTAAACTCCAAGTTAAAAGACCTCCCTTTGGGGCACCTGGATGGTGCAATGGGTTAAGCCTCTGCCTTTGGCTCATGTCATGGTCCCAGTGTCCTGGGATAGAGCCCCGCATCCGGCTCTTTGCTCAGCAGGAAGCTTGCTTCCTCCTCTCTCCCTGCCTGCCTGCTTCTCTTCCTACTTGTGATTTCCATCTGTCAAATAAATAAATAAAATCTCAAAAACAAAACTCCCTCTGCTGAAGTCTCTGCCCTTTACTGGAGGTTATGACATTCATAGTTCAAGCTGTCTACTTACAAACTTTGTGGACTTGGGCAAGTGACTCAGTAAGTCTGTGCCTCCATTCCCTCATTTGGAAAACACTACTGACCACATCGAGCACTGAAAGCACTTCTGTAAACAGCTTGGCACAGCGCCTAGCACAGAGCAAGCAATTAATAAGGGTTAGTTACTAGAACCACATCCTAAGCACAGGCATGTTTTTCTATCTCATTTAATTCTTACAATGATTCCGTGAGACAGCTAGTGTTCTTTATATATATAACAACTGAGGAAAATGAAGTTGAGAGGGGTTAAGAAACCCATCCAGGATCACAAAGCTAATAAGGCTCAAATCTGAGACCGTGTACCCGAGTACCATGTTCAGTCCTAGCTACACAGAACTGGCAGGGCCAAGTGCCAAATGAACATGTGACCCTACGTTCAAAAGTCATTAGGAATTTCAAGACAATGACAGCCATACATTAAACTAAGCATGGGGCCCCTTCCAAGTGTGGGGTCCTTTCAATGCTGTGTGGGGTCCTTCACACAGCATGGGGTGCTGTGTGACTACAAAAGTCAGTCTCCTCTGAAGCTGGCCTTGATTGTGTTGTTTCCAAAACACCGGAGTGTTCTGGAAAGAGAACCCGCGTTGAAGGAAAACCTAAGCATTAGCCTCAGGAATGAAAGAGTAAATATGAGACTAACTTAACCCCCCTTGGGTGCTTCATAAATGCCATTGTAATGTGCTAATGGCTCTAATGAGTACAGGGATCATTAGGAAAATAAAGAATTCAAGAAGCCCAGAAAAGAAAAGCCCACCCAGGCATAATCTGTGGGAACATGGAATGCCAATGGCCCTTACACCACAATGTGAGTTTATAGAATTGTTCTGTTTTTTCCATATTCCAGAGAGGCTAATTATGGTCTGGGCTAAAGATCACTAAAGACCTTTATATATCCTACTTATGTTAGTTTGAAATCAGCCACTTTTTGGATTTGTTGAGTTCTAACCTGGACAAATGTATCCCAATTACTGACTACATTAGCTAATACTTTGGAAAAAACCTGCTCAGCAAGGAAACTTAATTTTAACTTTGCTAGAGTAAGAAGAAAGAGAAAGTAAGCAGGGAAAAGGATGTCTGTTGAGTCAAGGACTAGTCCTTGTCTTAGCTTCTCTCCCCTGTGCTCTTCTTCTGTGCTTGCTGGAAAATGGTCTCCCCCATGTTGTCGGGAGGCTCCGCTAAAAGGGAAATGCTTCTCTGTCAGCTCCTGCCCTTGCGGATTCTCAGATGCTGAGCCCACTTTCCTGCCATGTTAGCATTTATCTGACGATGCTCACACACTTCAAAACTTAACATTTTCATTTAACACGTGGGAATGCTGAGGTACTCTGGAAACACTCCCAATTTACTGTGTACTATTAGCTTTAAACATGATTTCACTTCTTTTCAGACTAAATTTTCACTAGTTTTATGATGAAGATAAATCAATCGATCAACAAACATTATTTTTTTAATTTATTTTTTATTTTCAGCATAACAGTATTCATTATTTTTGCACCACACCCAGTGCTCCATGCAATCCGTGCCTTCTATAATACCCACCACCTGGTACCCCGACCTCCCAACCCCCGCCCCTTCAAAACCCTCAGATTGTTTTTCAGAGTCCATAGTCTCTCATGGTTCACCTCCCCTTCCAATTTCCCCCAACTCCCTTCTCCTAACTCCCCATGTCCTCCATGCTATCAAAAAATGGGCAGAAGATTTGGACAGACACTTCTCCAATGAAGACATACAAATGGCTATCTGACACATGAAAAAATGTTCATCATCACTAGCCATCAGGGAGATTCAAATTAAAACCACATTGAGATGTCACCTTACACCAGTTAGAATGGCCAAAATTAGCAAGACAGGAAATAACATGTGTTGGAGGGGATGTGGAGAAAGGGGAACCCTCTTACACTCTTGGTAGAAATGCAAGTTGGTGCTGCCTCTTTGGAGAACAGTGTGGAGATTCCTCAAGAAATTAAAAATAGAACTTCCCTATGACCCTGTCATTGCACTACTGGGTATTTACCCCAAAGATACAGATGTAGTGAAAAGAAGGACCATCTGTACCCCAATGTTTATAGCAGCAATGGCCACGGTCGCCAAACTGTGGAAAGAACCAAGATGCCCTTCAACAAACAAATGGATAAGGAAGATGTGGTCCATATACACTATGGAGTATTATGCCTCCATCAGAAAGGACGAATACCCAACTTTTGTAGCAACATGGACGGGACTGGAAGAGATCATGCTGAGTGAAATAAGTCAAGCAGAGAGAGTCAATTATCGCATGGTTTTACTTATTTGTGGAGCATAACAACAAGCATTATTTGACATCTACTAAGTTTTCCTTTACAAGTGTACCAAAGATTACAGAAGGACCAACTTACTATTAGAAATAAGGGATTTCAGGGGTGCCTGGGTGGCTCAGTGAGTTAAAGCCTCTGCCTTTGGCTCAGGTCATGATCCCAGGGTCCTGGGATCGAGCCCCGCATCAGGATCTCTGCTCCGCAGGGAGCCTGCTTCCTCCTCTCTCTCTGCCTGCCTCTCTGCCTAGTTGTGATTTCTGTCAAATAAATAAAATATTTAAAAAAAAAAAAAGAAAGAAAGAAAAAAGGGATTTCAGGGCTTCCTGAAATGAGAATCCTCAGGCCCTAGGGACAATGTGATGGTTGAAGGCCCCTGACATATTAATGAGGATGGAGGTCATCCTAACCCCAATAGAATACTAAGAATACTGAAGAACTCACCTTCAGGTAGAAGGTCATTGAAGATGTGAGGTGAGGGATGGTGAGAAAAGGAGATTTTGCTACCCGACAGTTCTCCAGACATCTGCCTGAAGACCTCAGAAACTTGAAGTAAGCTTTCTACCAAAGAAGTATTAACTCCAAGGAGCCAGACAGGCCCTACTTTGAGTAGGTCAGACGTTGGGTGTCGAGTAATGGAGGTGTCATACCAGATTTTCCCTGTCCTTTCCATTTAGAATAAAAAGAATTCTATCTCGGGGAAGTGGATAAACTCAGTGGTGGTGAGTTACAATCGAGTGGAGCAGGGCCTGTTGCAAAGTGGTCACACTGGCTAACACGGTAGCATAAGTCCCTCAGTCCTGGGGAAGGACATCCCACAGGACTCCTGCTCTATTCTGTGCACAGGAAGGCTAGTAGAGAGCACAACATTGGGGAATCAACTACGTGGCAGAATCTGAGAAATTTTCTCAGATATGCATCCTGCCTTCTTTCTTTTAGTAATAGAACTAAAAATGAATATGGTGGAATATGGTGGTCTACTTGGAGACCCCACTTCCTATCTTCACTTATATTTTTCCTCCTATGAAGAAGTTTCTTCTTTTTTTAAATAATAGCTTTATTAAAATATGATTAACATACCCTACAAGTAACCCCTCTAGGGTGTCCATTTCAAAAGCATTTAGTACATTCACAGAGTTGTATGACAAATAATATAATCACTTTCAGAACATTTTACCACCTAAAGAAGAAGCCCCATACCCATTAGCTATAACTCCCCAGTTCTCTCTAAATCTACCCCTACCAAAGGCCCTGGAGACCATTAATTTACATTCTGTTTCTATAGATTTGCCCCTTCTGGCGATTCCATGCAAAGGGAATCATATAATATGTGTCTTTTGTGGCGGGCTGCTTTCATACCTCTTTATGTTTTCAAGGTGCATCCATGTTATAGCATAAGTCAAGACTTCCCTCCTTTTTCTTTCTTATTTTTATTTATTTATTTAGAGAGAGAGAGAGTGGGAGGAGGAGCAGAGATAGGGAGAGAATCTTAAGCAGGCACTACGTCCCGTACACAGCCAGACAAGGGGCTTGATGTCATGACCCTGAGATGATGACCAGAGCGGAAACCAAGAGTCAGACGCTTAACTGACTGTGCCACCTAGGCGCCCCTCATTCCTTTTTATTTATGAATATTATTTCATTGTATGGATACACAAAATTTTAAATTTATCCATTCATCAGCTGATGGACAGTTGAGTAGTTTCCAATTTGGAGCTATGAGGAGTAATGCTGGTCTGGAAATTCATCTATAAATTTTTGCATGAATATGTTTTCATTTCCCTTTGGGGTGTGTATATGTATATGTATACACACACACACACACACACACACACATCCACACACATACATACCTAGGAGTAGAACTTTGGGCTCATAAGGTAGTTCTAGATTTAATCTTTCAAGGAATTGCCAGACTGTTTTCCAAAATGTCTACAACCATTTTAAGTCCCCAGTTTCTCCACATCCTCACCAACACCTGTGATCTGTCTTTTTATTACAACTACTCTAGGAGTGTGGGTAGGCCTCCCTCCTGCTTTCTGGCCTCCAAAGTTTCTGAGAGTTGGCTGTTCATTTTATTGAGGATCTCTTACATGTAATGAGCCATTTTCTCTTGCTGTTTTCGGATTTTCTCTTTAACTTTTGACAGTTTGACGTATCTGTTTGTGAATCTCTTAATGTTTATTCTTCCTGAAGTTCATTGAGCTTCTTGGCTGTACAGATTAATGTTTTTATCAAGTTGGAAAAGTTTTAAGCCTTTACTTTTTCAAATATCATCTCCGCCCTGCTCTCTTGCTCTCTCACCTCTCCTCTCCTTCTGGGACTCTCTCAGTACACATATGTTGGTGGGTTTGAAGTTGTTTCACAGATTTAGCCTTTGGTAATTTTTTAAAATCTTTTTCTTCTGTTCCTTGGACTGGAAAACCTCAGCTGACCCATCTTCAGGTTCACAGATCCTTTCTTTGGCCAGCTTAAAACTTCCTTTGAGCCTTTTGGGTAAATTTTTCATTTCAGTTATTATATTTTGCAACTCTGGAATTTCTGTTTGGTTCTGTTTTATAATTTCGATCTCTCTCAATAGTCTCCACTTGCTGAGATATTATTTTCATACTTGCCTTTAATTCCTTAGAAATGATTTTCTTGGGGCTCCTGGGTGGCTCAGTTGGTTGAGTGTTCAACTCTTGGTTTCGGCTCAGGTCATAAGCTCATGGGTTGTGACGTTGAGCCCTGCATTGGGCTCTACACTCAGCAGGGAGTCTGTTTGAAGATTCTCTCCCTCTACCCCTTCTCCCACTCATGCTCCCACACTCTCTCTATATATATATAAAATAAATAAATATTTTTAAAAAATGATTTTTCTTGGTTCTTTCAACATATTTGTAATAGCTGATTTAAAATTTTATACAATAAGTCTAACATCCTACTAGAACCAAGGACAATTAAAATTGACTATTATTGTCCCACAAATGGTCCACATTTCTCTGCTTCTTTGACCTTGTAATTCTCTGTTAAAAACTGGATATCTCAATGAATATAATGTGACAACTCTGGAAATCAGATCCGTTTCTTCTTTGCCCACGCCAGAGTTCGTTGTTGTTTGTCATTATGTGTTCTTTCTGGACCTTCCCTCTTTCTCAGTCTGAGCCACCCCATCTGGGCCCTGCCATACTGCCCAACATCTCTAAATCAAAGATTACTCTGGTGAAGGGCAGGGTCAATGAGGGGCAGTTGCTGGATGGAAACTTTTGATTTGACTTATGAAATATGCCTTAGTGCCTCTTTTTGGCATTGGGGTTTTAGAAGTAACCATAGGCATTTCTATGGAAACAGAAGAAAAACACAAGTTAATAGTTGGAGCAAATTATAAGCCTAGTGTCTAAATTCCTGAGTGCTGCCAATGAGACGATTTTTTAGATACTGGGCTCCAAGCATCCCCAGATGGGGTGGAGGGAGACAGTGGCAATCTGATGGATTTTTCTGGTTTGTAGTTCAAATGTCCCCAGTGATCCTTCTGAGCAACAAACATGAAGACTGTCTATATACGGGCCATTGTGGCAATTTCTCTGAAGCTTACCTCAAGTTTTCTAGCTTTGTTTTACAGGGCTTCAGGGAAAAGGGCGGTTTTAGTTCTCAGCGATTTCAAGTCAAGAGAATGGGAGAATATTGGAAAACGTAGTTTGGAAAGTTATAGCCAGATATTCAAGGAAACCAGAAGAATTCAGGATCCAGTACAGTTTTATAAGCAAATAACAAACACTCTAAGACAACTAATCAGAAGTAGGATTTAACATCCACAAAAGTTGTGTTTTTGAAAGATAGTTTTTCTCTCTAAAAATCACCTTCATTTTTATCACCTTAATTTTACCAAATTAAGACTAGTTTGTTAAAAAAAAAAAAGTCTACTTTTAACAAATTTGTCCTAATTATTTATGTAAGTGCAGCAAGAATAGCAATTGGCCATGTAGATTCTTTTAGATCTGCTTTGCTGTAACTTTTTATAAGACATTTCATATTAAACTTTTAATAGCTTGTCAAGGTCAGAAACCAAGCCAAACATCTGCCATCTGACTTGCCTACAGTCCCTATAGATTTGGGTGAATTCCTCTCTTCTCAGGGTCCCTAAACTATTCTGAGGTTCTTGCACCTTCCAGCAAGGAACTTTCTTTATTCACCTGATAAGACTGCTGGGAACTCTGGAAGCAAGGTATCAGGCCATCATTTCCAAGGAGTTCTATTGGTTCTATAAACTCACCTTTAGTTCCTTAAAGCTGTCCTATCTGAGTTTATGCATGTCTCTCAAATATGACATTCCAGTCAAAGCCTTGGTAATATAACTAACGTTTTCAATGGTGTCCTGTGACAACGAGAACAGATTCTCACTGAACTTAGGCAAATAATTGTAACTATCATGAAAGAGAGAACACTCACCGAGAGTTTCTGAATTCTGAGGGGTTCAAGAAGAGTGAAAAGATAAATGTCCCTTTTGGTTTACAAAACAATATTTTATCAAATCCCTATAAATCATAGATATCTTAAAAGGAAAAAAGTTTTCTTAAATCTAGAAAAGCAAATATTAGAGAACCAGCAATGTTTCAAGTAAGAGATATAAATTACAATCATATTGTCCCATGTTACTAATTCTTATTGTTTGAATACTGTTTTTCCATTAGTTCTGGAATTTCTTGGTTTTCTGATCGCAAAGATATCCGAAACCTGTATTTGTCAAAAGCCTTTTTCCTGAGTCCCCTTGAAACTGAACCATATGCAAGAGCTTCAGAGGGAAACAGTAACTATAAATGACAAAAAAAAAAACAACCCAAAAACAAAAAAAAACCTAAACTAAAAAATGGGCATGGTTAACAATCTGGTGAGGGTTCATTATAGTGTAGTTGACAATGTTATTTGGTTATTTTTGTGACACATAACGCTTCAACAATTAGAATTACATGTGATGACATTATATCAGGATTAAAAAGTTTAGGAATTTTATATAATTTATAAATTATATAATTTTATATAATTTCTGGAACAGTTTTAGCATCTACCTACACAATATAAGCTAGGAACGCTTATCATCATTGGTTTGACAATGCTTTCCAGGTAACTTAACATACAAAATAAATGAGCCCAACTTCATTTAGATTTTCAATTTTGGAGAAGTTTGTTAAAAAACCTCAAAAGGTTCTAAATAGGATTAGTGACTATTATAAAACTTGATATTTAATTATCTATATAACCAAGCTGGCAGTAAGAGATTCTACAGAAGTTTTTACAGTTGTTAGCAAAACACAACTCCCTTAATATTGAGAATTTTTAACCTTCTTAAGAACTCAAAGACCTGGGGCGTCTGGGTGGCTCAGTGGGTTAAGCCGCTGCCTTCGGCTCAGGTCATGATCTCAGAGTCCTGGGATCGAGCCCCTCATCAGGCTCTCTGCTCAGCGGGGGGCCTGCTTCCTCCTCTCTCTCTGCCTGCCTCTCTGCCTACTTGTGATCTCTGTCAAATAAATAAATAAAATCTTTAAAAAAAAAAAAAAAAGAACTCAAAGACCTGATAAAACAAAGAAACTACTTTTCTG
>NC_081569.1:102740488-102797681 GCF_022355385.1 Mustela nigripes
GGAAGATAAAGAAAAAAAACTTTGTTTACAATTTCTTATCAAGAGCAGACCAACAAGCCTTGAAAACTTTGTCTTTTTAACAGAGAGAAAAACCAAAATCCAACCTCATTCCAGTGTTTAAAACTCATTCATTCCAATCTTAATCCTGAACACGCATAAAATTTTTATCAAAGGGCGCCTGGGTGGCTCAGTGGGTTAAGCCACTGCCTTCAGCTCAGGTCATGATCTCAGGGTCCTGGGATCGAGTCCTGCATCGGGCTCTCTGCTCAGCGGGGAGCCTGCTTCCTCCTCTCTCTCTCTGCCTGCCTCTCTGCCTACTTGTGATCTCTGTCAAATAAATAAATAAAATCTTTAAAAAAAAAAAAAAAGAACTCAAAGACCTGATAAAACAAAGAAACTACTTTTCTAGGAAGATAAAGAAAAAAAACTTTGTTTACAATTTCTTATCAAGAGCAGACCAACAAGCCTTGAAAACTTTGTCTTTTTAACAGAGAGAAAAACCAAAATCCAACCTCATTCCAGTGTTTAAAACTCATTCATTCCAATCTTAATCCTGAACACGCATAAAATTTTTATCAAAGGGCGCCTGGGTGGCTCAGTGGGTTAAGCCACTGCCTTCAGCTCAGGTCATGATCTCAGGGTCCTGGGATCGAGTCCCACATCGGGCTCTCTGCTCAGCGGGGAGCCTGCTTCCTCCTCTCTCTCTGCCTGCCTCTCTGTCTACTGTGATCTCTCTCTGTCAAATAAATAAATAAAATCTTTAAAAATATATATATTTTTATCAAAGATTCCACTTCACAAACCTTCTACAACATTCTTTTTCATTCACATTTTGTCCTAAGTTTTTCCTCTTTAAACAACTAATTCCATTTTGGGACAAAATTTCTTTTCCCTCAACAAAAAGGTGTTCTCATTCTTATATCTTTCCTACACATCTCCTACTTTCCCTACATACAGAGTTGCTTTCCTTTTCATTTCTAGGTCTTTTTTTTTTTTTTTAAAGTAGGCTCCACACCCACCGTGGAGCCCAAGGTGGGGCTTGAATCCATAACCCCAAGATCAAGACCTAAGCTGAGATCAAAAGTTGGATGCTGGGGCGCCTGGGTGGCTCAGTGGGTTAAAGCCTCTGCCTTCGCAGCTCGGGTCATGATCCCAGAGTTCTGGGATCGAGCCCCACATCGGGCTCTTTACTCAGCAGGGAGCCTGTTTCCCTCTCTATCTCTGCCTGTCTCTCTGCCTCCTTGTGGTCTCTGTCAAATAAATAAATAAAATCTTAAAAAAAAAAAAATAAGTTGGATGCTTAACTGACTGAGCCACCCAGGTGCTCCCATTTCTAGCAGTCTTGATTATATTTATTCAGAATTTTAACTCCTAGAAACCTTAGTTTCCAACAAAAACTAAGTAGTAATCAATTATGAGCTGTGTCACACCAGAATTCTTTAGATTGGCAAATTATGAATACACTTTGTAATTTCTAGACATGGGTTTTTCATAGTACAACTTTCAATAAAGCATAAGATGTTAACAACAGACCCAAGTATCTTCAGTTTCTCTGTGATAAGAAAAAAGCTGACAAACTTATATTTAGTCATTAACATTATAGTATTTTATCTTATTTGGAAAAGACTTAGATATCCAATGAATTTGACCCAATTTGCTATTTAACTTACCAAAACTTCAGGGTTTCAGATTACCAAAGATTGTAAAAGCTATTTAAAAGTTTACTTAGAAACCCTTTTATTTAACCTACTTGCTTTTAACAATCACCCATGAGAACTACAAGAGACAGGTGAAATTAACCATTTTAAGTCATCTCTTTGCTGGTAAGTTGCAACAGAGATAACATGAGCTTGTTTCGTAAACTTGGCAGAAGTTTTGTATTTAATGCTGATAGGTCTAAAGACATGTTCATCTTAGTTAAACGAACAACTGTGAGTTAGCTTGAGCACCGAGTATGCTGCATCTGGTCTACTAAACAGTCAATAGGTCTGTTCCCCACTGACAATTTTACCTGGGGCTCAGGTGGGGAAATCTGAAGTATGTAGGTTAGGTCCAGGAAAGCCCCTGTGTGCCTTCATTTTGGGTGGGAGGTACTTCATTTCAAACTCCTAAGGAATAGCCCTACAGCTTGGGGTCACTCCTCAAGAGTAAGGTTGGGGGGGAGGCGCCCATGGTGCCGGAGGCAACCGCCATTGCATAATAGGTGGCTGTGGGAGGCCCGCCCACAGCGGTGTGGGAACCAGAGAAGGGAAAGCAAAGCTTCCACTGGTCTGTCGGAGGCCGATTTCAAGTTTGCACTAACACTCCTTTATCTCCAACTCCTGTCTCTTCCTCTTGCAAGACAGGTTTTTTTCTCCAATTGCTTTTCAGCCCTTTGCAAGATTTACTCAAAATCTGTTGTAAAGCTCTTTCTCTAGAAATAGAAGCAGTATTCCCCACCTTCCTAGGCAAAAAGGTTCAGCAAGAATGCAGAAGAAACCAAACCAAGACTAAATGAAGCCCAGAGCACTTCTGTGAACACTCACTCCTTCTCAAAAGGCAGGGGTTTCACCAACTGAACCAAACAGCTGATTTCCTAATTTCTCCCTTAAAATCAGAGCTTCCCCAACGGAACCAAACGGGAACCAAACAGCTTCCAAGAACATTAACTATTTGGAGGCAATTGAACGGGAAGAAGAAAGCTACAAGTTGCTAATATTTATGGAGAGAACATTAAAAGTCTTTTACAAAGCCAATCTATCAGGGCTGGGTTCGTCCAAAGCCACCCAAAGCTGGGGCAACAAACCAGCCTAGGGCAAAGGAACTGGTTCACGGACACACTAGGTGCGAGACAAACCACCATTGCCCTCTCTAAAGAGGTCCCGCAGACAAACACAAAGTGTTTTCTCCCCAAAGACAAGCCCAAATGGAGGGGAAGGGTGTTCCCAGCTATAGACCCTGGAGCGACTTACCCTTTTTTTTTTTTTTTTTTTTTGAGTCTGGCGGCTGGCAGAGGTCTGTGTATGTCCCGTTCCTCTGGCCAGCGGCTGGGGCAGCAGGTGCCGCTCAGGAAGTCGAAGAAGCCCACAGCATGAGCTCCCAGAGCAGCCTGTGCGAGGCGGGCTGGCCAGGACCTGCTCATGGCTGGGTTGCCAAATGGTAACCGCGCCCAAGCTTGTTCTGCTCGCCCGGTGACCGGCCAATTAGTCAAGAGGCAGGATGTTGGCATCAGAAAAGGGACTTTGCTCAGAAAGCCAACAAACCAAAGACATGGTGGGCTATCGTTCCAAAGAACCATCTCCCCAGAGCAGAAGATTTGAGCTTATGTTAGAGAGAGGGGGAACCGGAGGGGGGTTGGAGTCAAAAGGTGGCTGCCATCTGCAGACACCTGAAGAAGGTGGTGTAACTTCTTTGTCCTTGGTCCGTTGATCTTTGTGGACAGGCATCGGGTCATGTAGTTCCCGTCAGGCCCATATGGTTATTTCTGTATGTACTTCCTTATCTCCGCAGGTGAGGTAAGTTTCCAGTAAAAAGCAGTTTTGTTTTGTTTTTTAATCTTAGCTGTAACATGCCTATGTGGAGGGCTACACAGAAGTTTCTAAGTTTCTCAGACATGCTAAGTTTCTCCCTGTCACACAAAGGAGTGTTACTCAGCCATAAAGAATGAGCTCTTGCCATTTACAGCAACATGGGTGGACTTAGAAGGTATTATGCTGTGGGAAATTAGTCAGAGACAAACACCATGTGATTTTGGTTATATGTGGAATCTAAAAAACAAAACAAATGCATTAACAGAAAATGTAAATAGAGCCATAAATACAGAAAACAAACTGGCAGTTGCCAGGGGAAAGCATGGGGGGCTGGGCAAAATAGGCAAAGAGACAAAAATAGGTCAAGGGGATGACAAGGTACAAATTTCCACTATAAAATAACTATGTCACAGTGATGAAAAGTGCAGCAAACAGAATATAGTCAATGATATTGTGATAACTTCGCATGGTGAGAGATAAGAACTACACTTATCATAGGGAGCATTTAGTAATGCATTCAATTGTCCAATCACTATACTGTACACCTGAAACTTACATGATATTGTCTGTCAGCTACACTTCAATAAAAAAAATTATGTTGAGAGCACCCCTCTCCCCCTTTGGATGTGGGTGTACAGCTTACCAACTCAAATGCACATGCCCATCCTTAATGTCCTAAAATCTGGCCACTTTGCCATGAGGGAGAAGCAAGCTTTTTCATTGTCTATAAAGGAGAAATGAGGCTCCAAAAGAGAAAAGTGCTTCCCCACCTCAATTGTTCATTTGCTCAAGTCTTCAAGAAAAACAAAACAAATGTAAGTCAACAGCTACACAAAGAGGAAAAGGAGCTAGAACCGAGCTGTCCTGGACAAGGAGACCGGTGGATATCGCCTGAGCTGAAATGCACTGGCTCAGATTTAACATATCGATTAGGCGCAGCTCAGTGCCTTCAGCTGGTAAGAATCAAAGCACAAGGCTAAACACTAATTTAGCTGTGCGCTTGTACCTCACAGCAGAGCCAAAACGAGGCAGCGCATTTTTATCCCTGCGCCTCCCGTTGCCTGCCAAAAAGAAGTCAAAGCAAGGAAAAATAGACCTCCTGTTGTTTGGGGGAGGTACAAGACACATTTAAAAATTGATTTATGCTTTAATCGCCCTCGAAGCTTCATTATTCCAAGTGTAAGTATGAAAGACCGTCTGATCCGGCCGCCTTGTTAATGCACCAAAGGTACCAACAGATGTGCTGTTTCTCATCGACGACCCGATCCGCTGGCTGATTCATCTGCTTCCGTTTTCATTTTCCTGTCATTGATTTATTAATGATGTCTTACTTATCTGTGGTTCTTTTATGGGGTGGGCTTCCTCTGGCATGGTCTCGAGAGAGATGTTCCGTACCTTCCCCCAGCATCAAAAGCCCAGCCCCCTTCTCCAGTGTTCTTTATCACCGCTTCAGAGATTAGAGACTTTAATCATTTCGTAACCGAAATAACCTCCATGGCTTGCAGAGTTTATGGCCAATTTTTCTTCGGCACACAGAATTCAACTGCTTTTCCTGACTAAGGAATGGACCACGCTTGTTACGCTGTTTCTCTGCACTGTGGGCAGGCAGCTGGCTGTCTGCAGAACGATGGCAAATAGTGCACAGCTCTGGGCAGTTTAGGACCACGAGGCATGATGCAACCTGGCCCAGAAAACACATATCCACAGGCATGAGGCTGTTAAGAGTTTTGAGTTGAGCAGAGAGTTGGTGTGGCTCTTAGCTCCAAGCAGCAAAGAAGGGAAGGTAGACAGAAGGCTAAAAGCATAAGACCATTTGCAGGAAGATCAGCAGTGTTGTCTACTTCAAATGCCAAATGGACTCTTCTTTGTGTTAGGAAGAAAAAAGAAAAAAAAAAGATTTCAGGATATTTTGAAACTTGGCTAAGATGTTGCATCATTGAGGCTTACAAAGGCATATTTCACTTTACGTTTCACCCAAGGATCAGAAAGTAGTTTCTAGTTGTAGAGTGAAGGTTTCTAAAATTACATATATGTTAGTAGGTAGGTTGGGGCAGTAGACGCCAAGATTCTCGGTCCAGATCTCCCTGGAGGACTCAAGCACTCATTCCTCACTTCAAATTTTGTGCCAGAGGCTGTCAGTTCTCAGCTGAGGCCTTTCTGGGACTGCTCTGGGCTAAAGAGAGCAGGCCACCTTGCTCAAGGTTGTGCTTCCTTCCCAGGAGCTGACTGTGTGCTGCAGGGCATCAAGGCCTGGCCCCTTTCCTATTTGACATTACCCTGCAAGACCTTCCCAATCCAGAGCTCCCGTGGGATCAGCCAAAGCCTCTGGCATGACCCCATAATAATTCATCTTCCCCTCTACCCGGTGTGGCTTCCTCTGCTTCCCACAGAAGGGTTGAACCTGAGGAACCAGGAATTTCCATTTCCTCCTAAGCTTTGGGGGGGCAAATCTGTCTCAGAATTTGCTTCCCTGGGAACCAGACCTGTAACAGCTGGTGTTAAGAAGGATAAAACTAAGTGTGAAAGCCAGAGGGCTTCCTTAACAGCATAGGAAGAGACTCATTTGTGGTCAGAGGGCAAAACATTGAAGGAACAGGCTTAGCACTTAATCACTGGGGTAACAGAGCTGCAGAGAAGTCTGGGTGCTCGGTCCCCAGGGGTCTGCTGTGTCAAGGCCAGACATGGGGTAGGTATGTCTCAGTTGATGAGCTAGAAATATGTGAATTCCCAGATTTTTGGGAACCCTCTGGGCCCACAGATATGACCCATTCCTCCCTATTCAAGGCAATGCTCAGGATGGGGCCAAGGTCTTTGCTTAGCAAGGCAACACACTCCTCCTCCCCAAAAGCCACTTATAGCTCTTCTCTTGACCCACAGACAAACAGGGAGGGTTGAGCCCCGCCGGAATCTGTCTGGGGAAGGGCTGGTCTGGTAAAAGAGACAGGCCTATGCTCTGAAGGAGCGGCAGGACCTGGCTAATGTGCGCAGCTGATGGGACTGGATCCTGAGAGTGCTGGGTCGGGGGCCAGGGGAAGGGACAGAACATAAAGTTGGACAAGGGAGAGTTTATGGACCTGGGAACACTCGGCAGCAGTAGAGAATGCAACACCGGAATAAGGACCCAGGGAAACAGCTTAGCAATGCTGCGAGGATGGCTCTCGGAGCCTAGAGAAATCGATGGCTCCTGTCATTTAAACCGGAAGTGCCAGAAAACCACTGCGGAAGATGGCAGAAGGCAAAACCAGGAGACTCAGAGAAGTGGGCGTGCTGGAGTGGATATTCTATGTAAGGCCCCAAAGTCCTCGGCCTGTGCCAGGACCTGGGTACTCACACTCTGAGCCAAAGGGAACACGCAAACTTTTCCAACACTGTTGCATGTGGGGTCTGAGCTGCTCGTGACGCTGGGGGAGCTGTGGTGTCATTTCAGCCCCCTGCAGAGTACGGAACATGGAGGCCAGGTGACAAATGACCCTGTCTGTGGACAGGTCCAAATCTCAGGGTGTGCAGGGTCACAGGCCTACCAGGTGGTCTCTTCCACAGATCTGGAACATATGCTTGGCCCAGAAATCATTGGTAGTTGGCAGAACGCCCATGTTAGCGCCTTAGTGATGAGGTAAGAGCTCTCGTCATGGTGAGGAAGACCAAACAGAAGCGATTCCCTTTCCCCACAGGTCAAGATAGTAAATTCAAAAAACCAAAAATGAAACAAAACAAAAACAAACAACGTTACAAACAAGGGGTGAAGATGTGTGCCATCCTTAAAGATCTGAAGAATGCGGAAGGAAGGGGCTAGTCCCCACCATAGTCCCATTCACAGATCAGTCTCTCTCCTACAAAAAGCCAGACGGATCTTCAACAACGGGACAGTGGGGTTCCTGCAAATTCAAACAAGCACTAGCCCCAACTGCAGATGTCTTGCCACAGTGGGTAGCTTTGCTCCAGCAAACTAACCTGGACTTGGTACATGGTTTGGGGCTGCTAACATGTAACGTGCTTTTTAATTCCAATCAGAAAAGGAAAACCACTGGGGTGCCTGGGTGGCTCAGTGGGTTAAAGCCTCTGCCTTCAGCTCAGGTCATGATCTTGGGGTCCTGGGATCGAGCCCCTCGTCGGGCTCTCTGCTCTGCAGGGAGCCTGCTTCCTCCTCTCTCTGCCTGCCTCTCTACTTGTGATCTCTCTGTCGAATAAATAAAATCTTTTTTAAAAAAAGAAAGAAAGAAAAAAAGGGAAAGGAAAACCAGGAAGAGTTCACAGTCACTTTGGGCAGACGAGAGACTGCATTTCCCATCTTCTCCCAGGACCGTGTTGGCTCTTCTACCCTCTGGCAGATAAGACGGAAGTTGTGATCTGGGATCACACAGGGCCAGAGAGATCAGTGGGCTGATGAGCAGGTGGCCCGGATCCCCAGGACACCCCGATCCAGGGGTGCCTTGTTCTCTCAGCTGCATGAGGGATTCCCTGATGGCCACCTGACCACAGAGAGTAAAGGTCAAGTTGCACCCCAGGACGCAGGAGCTCCCCCGACAGAGGACAAGGAGGTCCAAGAAGGGGGATTCAGCTGGAAGAGAGAATGCCCCATGAGGATGTGACTCCAGCCTCCAAGGTGAAGGGTCTATACTGTGGATCAATGACCATTCAATGGCGACACTGAAGTGTAAAGGTCTGGTCTGCTCACCCCACTTCGGAATAACTCTGCAGGATCATCCAGCCCCAAAGCTCACGGGCCACCCACCAGGTCATGCTCAAGAGATGCTGGAGTAGAGGGGTTCTAGAAAGGGTGGAAGAGGGGAAAGAAGAGCGCCAGTTACCCCCAAGGCCAGCTGCATCGGAAGGAGTTGTAGTTCATGCTACAAAGTTTTGTCTTGAAAGTTTTTCCCAGGAAAAGAAGCCCTTCCGTGTCTTGGACTGATCTGCCCCCAGAGCATAGTGTGTGAAGGGAGGGGGCGGGAGCCATACGAAGCCTGGGCCGCAGAAGGTGGGGTGCCCTGCCCAGGTCACCACCCCCAGACCCGCTGTTCTTACTCACTCTTCCTGTGGGGGAGGCTGATTGGTTTCAGCTGAGTCCCTCTCAGGACTTCCTGTGAAGAAAGCCACCTAGACCAAGGTCATAGCCCCCCTCTCAGAGGCAGCCCACATTCAGTAACCGACCGGCCGGCCATGCAGGAGGGTGAAGGTCGGGCCCCCTCACCCCAATTCAGGACAACCCTGCAGAGCCAGCCCCACCTGAGGGCTCCCTGAGACCGGCTTTGAGAGTGCAGGGCAAGTAAGCTTCTCCTTCTTCCTCTTCTTCCTCCCCCTCCCCTTCTTCTTCTTCTCCTCCCCCTCCTTCTACTTTTTAAAAGATTTTTATTTATTTATTTGACAGACAGAGACAGTGAGAGAGAGAATACAAGCAGGGGAGTGGGAGAGGGAGAAACAGGCTTCCCACCGAGCAGGGAGCCTGGGCTCGACTCCAGAACCCCAGGATCATGACATGAGCTGAAGGCAGACACTTAATGACTGAGCCACCCAGGTGCCCCAAGTAGGCTTCTTCCACGGCCAATGCTACTCCCTCACCTTCCCTCGGACAGCACCCCCTCCTCACGGCCAATGCTACCTCCCTCACCCCTCCCTTGGACAGCACCCCCTCCCCATCCTGTCCCACTCCCCATTAATCACCTGCATGCAATCACCATCTTGGGTTCTGTTTTGTCGAGACACTACCTGAGACCCTTGTGGTGTGTATTTTCATAACTGGCATTTTTATTTACAAAGCCCCGCATGACTTTTGGTCTGACAGGCAGGCTGAGGAGGCTAAGCCAATAGGGAACCTGTGGGGGAAAAAAAAAAAAACAAGGAAGGAGCCTGTCACCTCATAATTCAGTGGCCGAGTCTTACGTGAGCCACAGGCCCTGTTTATCCTTGAAGTTCAAGATAAGCATCTTCCCAAGGGAGACCCAAGGCCACGGGCAGTCTGACAAGGGGATCAGCGAATTTTCTCTTCACTCACGTCCCTCTTTCTCCTGCCCCACCCCCACCGCTGGCCCATCTGTAATAGGGGTGGCAAAAAGGAACAGAAAAGATTATTTAAGAAACAGCAGCCATCGGAGGTTGACAAGAAGATTGTTAACCAGCCGTACCAGCCCTGAAGGCCAGATTCTGTGCATATGTCCTTCCACCCTCCTCCGGAACAGCCCACACAGAGCTTCGAGCTCCGGCAGGAACCCTGAGGCCAACTTCTGCCCCAGGCATTCCCCCTCCATAAATTCAAGTGTGCAACTAGCCACCTTAGTGTTGAGGAATAGATCAGGTCTGAAACCTAAGAGACGTCCCCCGTGAACCAAAACCTCTCCTCTCCAGCCTGGTGATACCAAGAGCGGCTTGCCTGCTCTCAGCGTGCCTCTCCTGCCTCCCTGTCTGCGGAAGCAGCTACTGTCCCTGGGGAACTCCGCTGCGCCTTGTCTCCGAAGAGCTGAGCTACTTGATGGCCTCGTGTTTGGGTCTCTACTGGCTTTCTCTGTGCTGCTGGGTCTTTTTTCAGGAAGCCCTGAACAGCCACGGTGCCTCGTCTCTGGTGGACCTTTCTTACTCTTGTGCTTTGATTAATTTGCTCTGATTCGGTTCAAGGAGATCACTTTGTTTCCTCCCTTCCTTGTTCCCATTTCCTTGGATTCATCCCTCATTGGCTGCCTGTCTCCGCTTTGGGACTAAGCATGGACAAGGGCAAACCTGGGGTTTAATGTTATAGGGACCTTTTTAATGGTCCCCATTTTTAATTTCAGGCTCACTTAATGGAATCACCAAGTGAAATATTCCTGTGATGGAACTCAGCAGCCTAAGACCAGAGAAAGGATGGGGGTGCCTGAGTGACTCAGTAGGTTTGGCGACCCCCTTCAGCTTGGGTCATGATCCTGGAATCCCAGGATCGAGTCCTGCAGGGAAATCCCTGCTTGGCGGGGAGTCTGCTTCTCCCTCTGACCTCTCCCCTCTCATGCTCTCTCTCTTTCATTCTCTCTCTCAATAAAATAAAATAAAATAAAATAAAATTAAATTAAATTAAATTAAAAAAAAAACAATCCACTCAAACGAAGCCAACATCATTGGAAACGCCTCTTACCCTGCCACTGGTTCTGTCCGGCTGCGGGGACTGATGGTTTCTAACCAGAAGGTCCAACTAGAGCCAGGCTTCAAGACAAATTCAAGCAGGGTCCCACGGCCAGTGTGCATGGGATTTAGAGTTAGGTTCTTGAGCTTGGCAGCTGTAGCTCAAGGGGCCACAGTTTTCTTAAGGAACTTCCTTTGTGTGTATGTTCATGTAGCAAGGAGCTTTTGTCCTGGTTCATGAACTTCTCTTTCCTCCTTGGCCTGGAGCTGCCATGAACATCAGCCCCCTAGTTTGACTTCACGACCATCTGCTTACCCTTTTCTCCCTGCAGAGCTGCACACTGTTCTTACACACACTGACTTCCGTCTACCTCAGCTTGAAGCCTCTGTGCTTTAACCCACCTGGACTCCATCCCTTCTTACGAGGCATTGCCGTCATCCAAGGGCTAGGGGATATTCTCTCCATCCCAGACACCACCTACCAGCTGGACTATTTGAATAGTAATACCATCCTGGGGAGACCCGAGCTTCCCATGTTCCTAACTCTTTACCTTTGGGATCCTGGTCCTCTCTCCCTGAAAGGCCAGTGCTGGAGCTGGATGGCCCTCTGGTCCTGACCCCTATCAATTCCAGCTTATTGTCATCCCCCGCCCCCCAGTGCACCTTTGGGGGCCTGGGGTTACTTGCATCTGATCCACAATTGACTGGCAAAGAAATTTCAATAGGGATAGAATTTGGAAAACATATTCTCATTCAATTTTACCCTGCCTTGTATTTTTCAGTTATATACCAGATTGAGTTATGTTTTGACACGAGGCCAATGATATGTACTTTTTTTCTCTCATCCTAAACCTTTTGAAATTAGAGATCACGTCACATGAAATGCACACCTGGCCCAAAAAAGGCCATTAAAATGCACCTGGGGAAATAGTAGCTTAACCCTAAAAAGTAAAAGTGTCTTTATTCCTTTTCCTTTTGTGAAAGTTGTAACTTCGGACAAATCTCGTGCCTTCATTTTCTGCCAGTAAAATTCTAGATCTTGAATTCTCGGGGATATCGATTTTACTGAGGTACTAACCATTTCTCAAGGCTGAATCTCTGATATATTTCAGAATCTGGGGTAGGAAAATAGATGAGTTTTATCTAGACATTTGCTGATCTCCAAACTCAGTAAGGCACTGGAGTTAAATTCTCACGACAGTGACCCATGTGAGACCAGAGGGTCCATTTCTTTCTGCTATCTACTTTTTCTGTGACTTAGGTTTTGTAAATGTACCTGTAAATGTAAATGTACCATTTACCCAATTATCTAATATAATTAGGGTTTGATACTTACCTCCCTGTTGAGAAGAGGATCTAAGAAAAAGAGCATCTTTTAAAAGCTGTCATAACCAAATGTTGCCAGAGGAGCTATGCTAAATGGAATAGACTGTCTTCCACCCTAAAAGAAATATAGAATTCTTTAGTCAAGATCATCAGTGGTGCCGTGTTCCTTTCTAGAAGTTCTTGGAGGGAGTCTGTTTCCTTTGTCTTTTCTAGTTTCTAGAAGTTGTCTCCATTCCTTGGCTCATAATCTCCTTCCATCTTCAAAGCCAGCTGTGCCAGTCCAGTCTTTTTCACATCCCATGACTGTCTTGTCTCCCTCTTTCACTCATAAGCACTCTTGTGATTACATTGGGCCTGCCCAGATAATCCACATCCATCTCCCCATCTGAAGGTTCCTGATCACACCTGCATAGTCTCTTTGGTGTGTCAACTAACAGAGGCACAGGGTCTGGAGAGTAGGACATGGACATTTTGGTGGCGGTGGGTGGGGGAGCGTTACTCAACGATATCAAAGCATAAACAATATTCCGTACTTTTGTTCAATATGCCCATATTTCATGTCAGGAAGTAACTCCTGAGAAAGTTTTAAAGATTGGCTAAGGTTAGTCTAGAAGACCCTCTAGCACTCCATTGTTCGGTCATGACTCATCTGACTTCTTCAGGGAAGAGTAATGTTTCCTGGATCTGAGATGCAGATGACTCCATACATTTGTCGCCTTCGCCCTGCCAATTCCCCCTTTTACTTAATTCTGTAGAGACCTGGCATATTGCCCTTGGAAACTGGCCACTCCTTAAACGTGCTGCCAACTGGGGACTAGATGAGAAAGATTATGAGATGTTTGCTGGAAATAGTGCAGCTTGGTTGAAGGTGTGTTAGAGCATTATTGGCAAATAATGAGAATTTTTTAAAGAGCCCTCATATTGGGGTTTTGTTGAAGACCAAGGGTCCCCCTCCCCACTTTGCTCTAGCTTGGTGATTCTCTTCCTGTCTGTCACTGCTCCTGTTCCTACTTGCAGCCCCGTGTTAGCACCCGCCCATGCAAGGCAGCCAGCCGCAGTCCCCCGTGTGTTAGAAAGGACCCGCTGCTCACCATGGAGAATCAGGACTTCATTTCATTTACCCTGGCTCCTCCAGGCCTTACCCTGCCAACCCAGCTGCAGCACGCTCCTCCATCTAGAAACCAGGCAGCCGTCCCAGCTGGATGCCACCTGCCAACATTTTTCTGAAGACCAGCCAGAAGAGGAAAGAACGGGAGGACAGGGGGTTTGAGGAGGGAGGGAAGAGAAGATGCACAACGAATTGCCTTGGTCTTTAGCCCCGTTAGATCTCACGCTCCCAGAGGTGGTGACACATCTGTGTTCAGCGGCCATCACTGGTCTTGCTTGTCAAAGTCTTATTAGGCTGTGGCGGTGCTTTCCTGAGTGCTGGGAGTCTCTGGAATTACCCTAATCTTTCTCTTTGCTTTGCAACTATGGAGAACTAGGAATACCTCCCTGGCCACACAGAAGAGAGGTGAGCGGGCATTCTTCTGTCTCTTTACTGATACGCTAATCATGAAACTATGCATCTTCTTGTCATCTCCATAATGAGCTACAACACTCTCCAACTTCTCTGGGATGAGGACCTCTAGCTCGTGTCCAGGATCACAGCCTTCCACATGACAGTAGTTGTACTTTTGTATCTGTTGATTTAAAAATAATATGTGAACAAAGACATCTGAGTTTATGCATTGGGGTAAGTTTGTGTTTTATTAATTGCAACGTATCTAATAGCATTTAAAAACCAGCCAGGACAGAGACGGCTGTAGTACCTGGCCCCAAGTATGTGAATGTTAGTAGAATGAAAAAAGACAGAGCTTGTTGAGAATATAAAGATTGGGGAGAGGGAGCAACTCACAGGAGGGGGATGCCCTGGAGGGAAACAGGGACCTAACTTGCCTAGTTTTGTTTCTGCATGAGCTGGTCTGCGAGCAGCCCCGCCAGCTCTTTCCAAGAATGTATATGCCCTCAGGGGAAAGACTGCCTGTTCGGAACAGGCCCACCCACAGGAAACCACATTGTTGAGATGCTCCTTTCAGGGTTCAGAAACCTTCAAAACAAACAAAACTACCATGTAGGCTGGGACTGCCAGTTGAACACTCTTTTGGTTAACATTACAGACCTTGCAGGGAAAAGTGACCCCACAGCAGCTTGAGCTAAGAGGGGAAACGATCCAAGTAGGTGAGATCCCAGCGGGGACAGCCCGCTCTAGTCCACCAAGGGGACCTCCCCAGTGGGGAGTGACCTCAAGTTCTCTGCTCTCCCACAAACCTGTTGGTGACCAAGGAGGTGTGTGAAGAAACAACTGGTTGGAAAAAGACAGTGATTCTAAGTATTTAGAAACCCATGGGGCTTGGTGAGACATTCCAATGTATCCAAATGGACAACTAGCCAGAACTCTCTAGAAGATCTTCTAACCCACCTGCCCTATGGTTGCTGAATCAAGAAGGATGAGAGTTTCTAAGGTGGTTGGGTGGTCACACAGGGACTCAGTGCAGTGGTAACTTAGCCATGGGAGAGAAAGTATTTCAATAGTTTACAACTGGAAAAGCTACCCCTTTGCATCCTGGCTGCTACCGTGAGAACTCCAAAGTGGCTCATAAAGGTTTGAGAGCCATGGGGAGAAACTATGGATAAAATCCCATTACTTTATTGTCTCTCACTGTTATCACAACAAATTAAAACCTAGACTCTCTTCTCCCAAAAGAAACTTCTAGATACAAGCATCTCGTCCTGAGGTGATAAGGGAAATTAACTCTGACTTCAGCGCCTACTGGGTGCCAGCTCGTGGGCTCAGAGTTTCACAAACATGCCTTCATTCCCCCTTCACAACCACCACCTGGTGGACGGTTACCGCTCTCATCTTACAGATGAAGAGCCTGGTGCTCGAACTCACACATTTACTGAAGAGTGTATCCGAATTCCACCCAAATCTACCTGACCCTGAGTTGGTGTCCTTCCTTCCCATCACATCACACCATAGTTTTGTAGGTTTTCTTGCAAATTGTGGGGACTGGGGTGCCTGGGTGGCTTAGTGGGTTAAGCCTCTACCTTCAGCTCAGGTCATGATCTCAGGGTCCCAGGATGGAGCCCTGCATCGGGCTCTGCTCAGCAGGGAGCCTGTTCCTCTTCTCTCTCTCTGCCTGCCTCTTTGCTTACTTTGATCTATGTCTGTCAAATAAATAAATAAAATCTTTAAAAATAAATAAATAAATAAATAATAAACTGTGGGTGCTACAGCTCTCCAGGAGGGTACCTAGGCAGTGTATTGATCAAACAGGTCCATTGTATCATTTTAAGCCCCCCCAAATCAACTCTTCTCATATAATAATATTCACTTTATTTTCAATTATTAACTAGTATGACATTAATCAAACTAATCACACTGAAGTCAATACCTTTAATGAAGAAATGGATGGAGCCACATTTAAGACATTTGAAATGTGAGCTTACTGCATGTAACAAGGTCTTTTGGCCTTCACTTTTTTACTTAGACCTCCTTATTCTACAAAGTAAGAAATTGCTCAGTTAAAAATACATACATATGTACCTATGCATAGACATTCCCCCAAAGAGAACCGTTTTGGCAATTCTGAAAGATGTCCTTGGGTTTTCTTCTAAAGCATTTTCAGTGGCAATCAATTTCATGGACTTGTTAATGTGGGCAAGTGCCTCATAAGAAAGATCCCAGCCTTTCACAAAAACCTCGCCAGTCCCCATTACTCCGCAGCCTCTTTATCTTCTACTGTTTGTTGATAATGTCGTCTTATAAATGCCCATCAAATACAAATCAATAATGATAAGTGTCTGTTCCCAATTAATTTTATCTAACATCTGATACACACTGGATTGCTAAGTGCAACTGCGAAGCCGGTCAAGGGGGACTGAGGGTTTGTGGAATAAAATGCCTTTGTTTCCGATTCTAGACTTCCTGCTCCTTTCCAGATGTGTTCAGCCTCCTCTGATGTATCCATAATTTCATCCTCCAGAGTGAAAAAGGGAAGAAGCCACCATCTTTCTGGGGCTGTGTGTGAGAGCTACATGAATGCAAATGAGCTTTGCAGGGATGAAATGCCCTCTACCTACAAAAAGTCAGAAGTTGTAGCTTTCCCATTCTGTTGGGTCCAAACAAGGAGCAGAACAGTCTATTGTTAATATTTGAGGCTTCTGACTTTATAGTACTTCCTTTACCGTGGGGGAAAAGACTTAAATCTGTCGGCCCTGGATGGTCAGCCCCCTTCAAATTCATCAATCATATTGAATTTCAGAAGCTATCCCGACTGTCCTACTTTAACGTCTTCTTTTTGTAATGTAATTTTATTTCTTAAATGTATTATACAATATTCAAGATTTTTAAAAAAAAGGAAATGGAAAAATATAAAAGGTACCCCTGTATCCACAGCTTGGCTCAAGAAATAAAACACAGGGAACAAAGTTAAATTCTCTTGGCTCTGTGCCTTCTTCACAGAGCTTGTTACTACTAACAGGTTGTTTCCCAAGAGCCTGGGGAAGTGGATGCTTTGCTCTGTCCCTCTTTTCAAGGCCCTGGAAATGACCTGACATCTCCTACCTCTGTGCTGTCAGAGTCAGGAATGACCATGTGATTGTCGAGGCCATAAGTTAGTCACTGTGTGCACCTTGGCTGTGACTTTCTGGCCATATTGTCAGATGGAAGTGCCTGTAGCTTTCCATCACAACCTCTTTTCAGAATGTTCAATGGGAGAGCCCCAGACTCTTGACCGTAGTTCTGCAGAGAGGCCAGGGGGAGACAAGCTCTCTAGACTTGAGATGGACTTAACTTCTTGAGGAGGAAGGCATAGCACTGACTCCTGTAACCTTCTCCGCTGCAGTGACAGCTTTGGGCTGCAGGCTGTCCCCAGTTTGAGCTGGTCCCAGGGTTGGGGGCATGTCCAGCTGTCTCTCCCCTTAACCTCCTCTAAGCAGAGCTCTTTTAGCCATAGAAGTGTCCTGGCTGGAGAGCTGTGGACCAGCACCTCCTTGGGCCCCTGTCAGATTTCTTGCAACATGGCATTTTTGGTGAAGACAGAACTCGGAATATTAACTATCTTTAACATCATTCTGGGGACATTCATCTTAAGTAAAAAAAAAAAAAAAAAAATACTAATAATGCTTTAAGGCCCAATAATTTTAAAGACAAGGGAAAAAATGCAGAAAACTCGAGGAGTCATTTGCCCTGTTGCTCCTGCATATTGTAGCCAAATAAACACATTCCCGTCCTTACTTATGCTGCAGACCCGTCGTTTTTCCTTCCACAGGAATCTTATTAAAACAATAAATCACTGTTAACCTGGGTTTTAAATTGGCCCAATATGTTTGGAGAACTTGCTGGTTTAATTTTCCTATTTTTCATTTTCAGTTAACTAATTTAGTTTTCCCAGTTGGGATACCACAACCTTAGCAGGCGGATTTATCTCGAAACCAGAAAGCCCTGACATACATTTCCACCCAAACAAAGGAGGAATCCCAGCATTTAGTCCTATAATGAGAAAACAAAGAAGCAAAACTCTAGAAGACATCTATCCGGATGGCAAAGAGCCTAAACCTGGCTCTGAGAAAGAGCTACAGATGCCTTCAAGTACTTCTGGATATCCTGTTCTACATTTTCTACACATCACCCTGACTGAAAGTTTCCAGTGCATCTGTGTTAGGGTCTGGATGTTTATGTTCAGCCCCTCCAGAATTCATGTGTTGAAGGCCTAACCCCAACATAACCATACAGACACTATCAGAGCACTCTCTTGCTCTCCCCCCCCCCCCCCCCTCTCTGGCACTTGCAAGAAGAGAGCATGTGAACATACAGCAAGATGGCGGCCATCTACAAGCCAAGAAAAGAGGCCTCAGGATGAAACCTACTTTGCCAGCACTCTGACCTAGGACTTTTAGCCTCCAGAACTGTGAGAAAATAAAATTTCTGTTGTTTCAGCCATCTGGTTTATGGCATTTTCTTATGGCATCCCAGACTAAGACAATCTCCCAGCAATGTTTTCCCAAGAACTCTGTGATAATTGCTGGTGCCCCTCCACCCTCATAGGAATGTTTGGCGTCCCCACATGTGTGTACGATTGGAGAGATCTTGGTTGGGACCTCTGAGGGGTCCATATCACCATGGCTCTAGTAGGTCACAACACAGCCCCAGACCCCAGAATATGACTGGGGACCAGACACACTAAGGGAAGCTCTTTTCAGCCATCAACCTCCAGAGGAATGTGTGTGTGTGTGTGTATGTGTGTGTGTTGAGAGGGATGACTTTTTCAATGGACCAATACTAGAAATGTCCTCAAGCCCAGGATTACATGGGACTTGTTCTCCACCCTGAAGCATGCAGCTAGAGTGTAAATGTTGGCCTTATGAAGTGCTGGCTCAGTGCGGGCTGTATCTGGGGAAGCTGTTCTGTTTCATGGAAAGAACATCAGTTTTAGAGTTAGACAATGCTGGGTTCAAACTCAAGCTTTTTACTGCATTCATCAAAATAGTATAAGTGAAGGCTATGTTGGCTCAAGTAACTGAAAAATCCAGGGAGTTGCTTTGCTTTCAGACACAGCAATATCCAGATTTCAAAAGGCGTTATTGGAAATCTGAGTTCTCTTTTTCCACTCTAGTTCTCTGGATTCTCTAGTTCTCTAGTTCTCTCTAGTTCTCACTCTGAAAAGTCTTCCTTAGCATCTCTAGACTCATGTGATCCTCAGTACTAAGGACAGATGGAGGAAGGAGACCGTCTCTTTCTAAAGGGTAGAACGTAGGTCTTGGTGAGGTTTTTGATTGACCAATTCTAAGTCATGCATTCACCCCTGGTGGGGATGGGGCTGGTGGGGGGGTCTATGGGAGTGTCCCATTTAAACCTGGAAGAGATGCTGCTGTTACTTGAGAAGGAGGAAGGGACGCAAATCAACAGATGTCTATATAGACTTGAAGCGCTCTGTGACTCTGGGCAATTTACTTAACCTCTCTGATCCTCAAGTTCCCCTTTTAGGGAACTAAGGAAGTTATACATAGCTCAAGGCACAGAATGGAGGTATAATAATGGTTAACTTTCTTCTTCCTCCCTCTTCCTTCTCTTGGAGGCCTGGGGGTGTTTCAGCTCTGCCCTGATTGGTATTGAAGACAACATGCTGTTGCAGGCTGGGGAGGCTTGAGCAGTAGGAAAACCTCAGAATCTACTTAATGGGGCACCTAAGCCAGGGGTTGGTTGCACTTGGGAAGGTGCCTCAGGGGCACAGTGGACTCTGAGCTGGGCTCAGCCCTGGTGAGGCTCAGCCTGCGACATCCAGGTCCTAGTGCAAAGGGCAAGTGACGTCCACATTTGCAAAGGGCAAGTGAAGTCCACATTTGTCTGGACTGGAGTCTTAGAACAGCAGCAGGCCTAGAGCCCAAAATCAAATCTCTCAGTCTATGTCATCACTACTGCCCCTTCCCCAAATAGACTGAGCCCTATACGAGCCACACAGTCCCTTTCAGATCTGTGGGGTTTCTCAGCCAAAGTGCTGCCTTACCTGAATGGACCCTTGTGACTGCTAACAAATCCTAATGTAAATTTGCCTCCGCAAATGCTTACGAGAGCCTATTTTCACACACTGATGACCTGGTAGCAGATGCCACCAAACTGCCCAACGTATTCTTCCCACTGCCTCATGCTCTCTCTCCCTAACCATCCTCACAACACCTTGTGACCTTATCGGCTCTTTCCCCACAGGTTTTAAGAGTCTGGGAACCTATAACCCTCAAGATCTAGATCTAGGGCAACCAGATGAGAGCAGGGGATCTCTGCTAACAACGCTCATCCTGGAAGGAGGTCTGGCATCTCGGTGCTCTGACACTGCCTTTTTAAAGGTCACCTTCAGATTCTGAGGAAATCCAAAAGAGACTGAAACAAGTAATATCACTTACTTTGAAGCCTTATACCTACTTTCCTTGGATCCATCTTGATTTATTCTGGACACAGGTCTTTGTGCCTCTGCAAAAGACCTCAAAATAGCTTCTGCATGCGTCTCCACAGATTTCAACCACACCTCCCCAACCTAACATATATGAAAACGTTAAGAGCACTTGGGCGGAAAAGTTCCACGTGACCTGAAGGCAGCATTATAATTAATTATTAATAATGGTGAATGTGGTCATTTTCTCTTTCTGCAACCAGTAGGCTCAGAGCAGAGGCTATTTGGGGGCAATGGAAAATTATCCTGGTAATAACTTGGGAAAAGGGGTAAACTCAAGCTTCAGAATGGGAGAACGTGCTAGAAAGATTTTTCAGTATGAGCAGTTACGTGGTGTCGAAACCATCACATCTTTCAGAGACAGTGATTTATGGGTAAAATTGCTGAGCTGGTGTGGTTCACAAAGACCTCAGAGTAAACAGACATACAAAGGCATCATAAAGAGATTCAGGTCAATGGACCTGAGTTGACTACTTTGAAGGTTTCCAGTTTATGTAATTTGGGTCTTTCATTTATAAATCCATTTCCTTGGGATAGTTTTATTTTATGTTGTATGTGTGGGATTGATAATCCTGAAAGAGCTTCTTATGAGGAAAAGCCCCTCCAAATACTGTTGGTGGAAGTGTGAAACGGTACAACTTTTTTAGAAAGCAATTATGGACTATCTAGCCAGATTAAAAATGCAAAATTACTATGACACAGCCACTCCATTCTAGGAGTGGATTCTGCACATGTACTAGCATAAAGGACCATGTGACTTTATTGTACACAAACCACAGGTGTAACTTCGGTCCTCTTGAGTAGAACACAAGTGGAGTAGAGTGTAGTCACCATCAGACACTGTATAGGTGTTAAGAAGAATGAGATACATCTGCATATGAAAGAATCCATATAGTATGTTAGCTGAAAAAAGGGAAGGTACACCATAGTGTGCACAGTAGGCTTCCGTTTATAAATACAGATATGTTGTGTGCATAGGAAATTAGCAGAAGGATACACCAGGAATTATTAGCAGGTATATCAAAACTGGAGGTCTGGACCTTGAGAGAAGCTCCCTTTTCATTAGGTCTTCTCATACTGCTTGAACGTTATTTTATCCTGCTCATGCATTTCTTTTTCAACTGGAGAAAAACACAAGGAAACAAACCAAGGAGGCCACTTTTCAAAGGGAACCCGGTTTCCAAGACAAAGACTGTTGTCATCCGGTTAACAGCTCTGGTTGTACAGTAGAAAGACTATTTGCCCTCTGAACCAGTCACATTTTATAAAGACCACCTTTGTTCCCTCAGGGAAAGAGGCAGATGTGGCATTTAGGGCTCTCTTTTATTTTGAAGAAAGGAATCAGGGATACACTTTCCCTTCATGCTTTTAATGCGATGTTCTTTTAGCCTCTTTGCCCAGCCTGGCTCTCTGTGAGTAGTTCTCATTTTAATCCTAATGTGTGGGCTCATGGGGATTAGTATGGGACAGGAAGGAGGCAGGACCCTGGGCACGTCATTGACTCTGGAACTCCGTAAGCCTGACAGAATGAAGTAGACCCCGGCTACTCCCCCTAGTCACCTGCACTTTTATTTGATGATTTATTAATTTTGGTGCAGAAACATAGAGAAAGCTTAAGAAAATACCGAACTGGGGCACATGTGTGGCTCAGCTGGTTCAGCTTTGGACTCCTGGTTTTGGTTCAGGTTATGATCTGCGGGTGGTGAGATCCAACCCCATGCCTAGGACTCCATGCTCAGTGGGGAGTCTGCTTGAAGTTCTCTCCTTCTCCTTCAGCCCTTCCCCTCACTCATGCACTCTATCAAATAAATAAATAAATTTTTTTTAAAGTGAACTAAATTTTTTCATCACTGCCTTATTCACCTGTTCACTATGAAGTGGTTTATCATTAGTGATTCCATACACAATGTCTTTGTATTTTATATTACAATAAATCCAAATGTGAGAAATTTAATTAAGATATCTCTTTTTTGTTGTTTATCAGATTGGTAAGGCTTTAAAAATTTTGGGGGCTCCTAGGTGGCTCAACTGGTTAAGCATTAGACTTTTGATTTCAGCTCAGATGGTGGTCTCAATGTCGTGAGATGGAGCCCCACAGTGGACTCCGTACTGGGCATGGAGCCTGCTAAAGAGTCTCTCTCTCTCCCTTTCCCTCTGCCCCTTACCTCCATCTTTAGGAAAAAAAAAAAAAAAAAAAAAAAAAAGCTTGGGAGTACAAGAGTTAGAGAAAAAGGCAGGCTAATTTATTCAATTGTCATGGTGGGTTCAATTTGGCTCAGTCCTTTCAGATGACAGTTTGGCAGTATGAGTTCAAATTAAGATACGCATAGTCCCTGACTCTGCGATTTCCCTTCTAGGAGTTTCTCTTGCAGAAACACTTGCAGGTGTGCACACAGATTATTGTACAAGAATTTTATGTTTTACTGTTTCTATTCAGGAGCACTGGAAACAATCCAAATGCATATCAAGAGCAGATTAAACAATCATGATAATTCCATACAAGGGGCCACTAGGGTGGGGTGGAAAAGAGAGAAGCTGCTCTCCATGTACCGACATAGATGACGTCCCCTACCGAGAGCCAAGTTTAAAAAGAAAAAAGGCAAAAAAAAAAAAAAAAAAAACAAAAAAAAAAAAAAAAAAGGCAAAGTAGAAACAGCATTATGTATGTTCTCATTTCAATTTATATGTACTATAAAGATCTATAATAGCATGCACTGAAAAAAATATCTGGGTGAATATAAAGCAAGCAGTGTTTATCTCTGAGGTTACAGGGACTTTTACCGTTTTATGCGGGCACTTTATAACTTTCATTACAGCCATGTGTTACTTTTATTATCAGAGATAACAACAATGATCCTTAAAATAAGAAAAAAAAATACTAATCAGAAAAAAAAAGCGCTGACACTTGTTCTTAAAAACAACTGACATCAGAGATCTTATGATGTTATTCTTGAAAAGCAGGATGTTCTAAATCGATTTGCACACCAGTGGCTGAATTTGGGGAAAGGTTGTTTGTTTGTCTCTTACTGCTTATGGGGTGCCATGCCACTCCACGTGATTAAGATATATTTTTTCCATGGATCGGAGAAAGGAATAGCTCACTAGCTTATTTCCTAAGATTTTAACTAGAAAAGTCCACAAGTTGTTTTAAGATGCTTACATGAACACAAATTAGAAAATGACAAGCTTCTCTTTTATTATGCATGAATGAGAAGGAGGAAAGGGGGAGGTGGAGAAAAGCATTTGGATGCTCTATTCGGGAAATGATATTTCTTTTTACCTCCATCCTCAGAGATGCATTCTGCAAGCCTTCAGCTAGAAGAAGGTGCTTGTAGTCTCATTCATACCCCTCTCTTTTCTATTTAACTCTTCGGACACCAAGTTTTCACGAACCCATACAACTTCTGAAACTCCGCGATGACGGTGGGAATGATTCTGTTCTTATAGAATGGTTTATGGTGCCCTCTTTTGGATTTCCATTTACATTCCCAGGCTGGCACAGGACCCCTGCTGCTCTGAGATGAACCTAGTAAATGTGGCCAGAACTGGGTTCCCACGCAGCTGTCTGTTTGGTTTGGTTTGGTTTGCGAAATGAGATGTAGGGATTCCAACTCCCACTCTTGTGTGGCTAGCCCAGAATCCTGAAAAGGGGCCAAGTTGGTGATCCATTCCAGCTTTCCCATTTAGAGTGAGGAACTCCAGGTTGGGGGGGGGGGGGGTTGTGAAAAGGCTGTTCACTGTGGCCGAGAACAGGCAGCAAAACCCCATCTCCTGTCCACTAGTCTAATAGCTACCCGATTTAGGCTCATCCCACGGCTTTATAATGAAAGTTGTTCAAATGAAGATTTATGACTTCATTTTGGTGGGATGTCTCACGTGTTTGATTTGAAGGATGAAATGCACACTTACCTTTCCACTCATGCAGAGTCTAGCTAGTCTTCCCAGTACTGTATTTGGCCCAGTCTTTCCATCGAGCCCTGGCCTTCTTCCTGGGATAAGTCATGGCTTTACCTGCTGGGATGCTTGAGCCTCCTGTCCCTCCGAAGCTGCTGTGTGGGTTGGCCTGGATCTTGGGGCCATTGTGTCAATGCCCTCCCATCTTCAGCCTAGGAGATGACCTCTAAACAGCTCTTGGGGCAGTCTAGTCCTCCTACCTCCTGGAAAAGCAACAGACATTGTCTCCTGGAACTAAGTGGCAACATCAAGGCTGGGAGGTGACAGTCAAAGTGGCCTGGGCAAGAGGTGGGCAGGGGCTTATGGCTTTAGGGTCTACACCCTCAGGGTGAGCAAGCCAGAGGGCGCCACACGCCAGGTCCCTCTCTAGTCACTGGTTTACGAATGTCATCAATTCAGAGTAGGTAAGATTGTAACAACGCGATGACCCTGGAAATGCCCTGATCAGCCCATGATGAAAGTTCTATATACTAGAGATTTCCTCAAGTTGGACAATATCCTAAGATTCACATATTTCCAACCACAAGTTGTAAGACTAAAATAAAGTCCTACACAATTAATATTAAAAACACATTTTTAATCCGTCATGGTAGACGAAAGAATGAATTCGCTGTGGGCTCTCTTTAGCAAATGATATTACAACATTGTTGATATATGAAAAGGCAATCAGAGAGCATGCAGCTAAAATGGGGGGAAGGAAGGACTAGAGAGGCACATCAGGCTGTTAATGAATACATGATGTGATTTTTCTGCATGTCATAATGTTTGTGGGATTTATCACTATCTTAGATTTTTAATTCGGTTTGATTTCTTTTGTAATGCTAAATAAATATTCACTTTGGTACCAAAATTTACCCCCTTTAACTTAAAGAGGAACCCCTGCAAACTGCATACACACCATTCCTCCACAAAGCCTGGATTAGCCTTTGTGTGTCCTTCTTGCTCTGGTTCCGGGCTGCACGTGTCTATCTGACAGCGGCCAGGCATCATCAGATTTGACATGATTTCCTCTGCTTCCAATTTTCTAAAGAGCTGTCACATCTGTGATGTGGGATCTAGTTCACAGACTGTGGATGACTTGTAACTTCTCTTTGTTACTTAAACTGCCGGCCTTAGTTTTCTCATCTTTAAAATGGGGACAATCCTGGGCACCTGGGTGGCTCAGTGGGTTAAGCCGCTGCCTTCGGCTCAGGTCATGATCTCAGGGTCCTGGGATCGAGTCCCGCATCGGGCTCTCTGCTCGGCGGGGAGCCTGCTTACCTCTCTCTCTCTCTGCCTGCCTCTCTGTCTACTGTGATCTCTCTCTCTGTCAAATAAATAAATAAAATCTTAAAAAAAAAAATGGGGACAATCCTGGTACCTACTTTGTGGGATTGCTGTGAGGGCTCAGTGAATTAATATACTCAAGGCGCCTGGAATCTTGTCAGTACAAAGCAAGCACTAGGTAAGAGATTACTGTCCTTCTCTTTTCTTCTTTGCCTGTCCAGATGCATTTCACAATATGCCATGGAATAAGACCTCGGACTTTTCTTACTTTCTTCTCACCCCCCTCACCTTAATATAATTAAATTGGGAGATTGGGGGATAGAGGGGAGATTAGAAGTCGTAGGACTCATAATAAAAGGCAACAAAATCTTCACCGTATAGAAAGTCAACAGATAAAATTTAAAAATTCAGAAATCAGGGCGCCTGAGTGGCTCAGTGGGTTAAAGCCTCTGCCTTCGGCTCAGGTCATGGTCCCAGCGTCCTGGGACAGAGCCCTGCATCGGGCTCTCTGCTCAGTGGTGAGCCTATTTCCTCCTCTGTGCCTGCCTCACTGCCTACCTGTGATCTCTGTCTGTCAAATAAATAAAGTCTTAAAGAAATTCAGAAATCACAGCAGAAACATATTATCTAGAAATACAGAGACAAAAACCAAGAAACAGCAGAACAATTTGAAAGCTGTGGTCTCTGAGGAGACAAGATGAGATGGACCTGGAAATTACTGTTTTTATCATAAACTTTGACTTTCTTAACTATATGCAACTTGGAGTTTTTTTAAAGGTTTTTTTTTTTTAAAAGATTTTATTTATTTATTTGACAGAGAGAAATCACAAGTAGATGGAGACGCAGGCAGAGAGAGAGAGAGAGAGGGAAGCAGGCTCCCTGCTGAGCAGAGAGCCCGATGCGGGACTCGATCCCAGGACCCTGAGATCATGACCTGAGCCGAAGGCAGCGGCTTAACCCACTGAGCCACCCAGGCACCTAAAAGGTTTTTTTTTTTTTTAAATGTGACAAAGGCACATATTCGGCTAAAAATACCCCTCCAAAGAGTCTTCCTGGTTGGAAGAAATTTTTTTTTTACTGATGTGATAACAATGCTCTTGGTGGTTTTTTTGTAGTCATTTTAATAAGAAAAATTAATAAGCAGCAAATTGCAACAAAAAGGAAGAGGGTTTGTTTAAGTAAATTATAAGTAAGCTTTCCCTTGTGGAAGCCTTTGCTTAATTGGACTGCAGCTGGTGCTAATTTATTCTCTTCACTGTATCTCATTTTGGTCTTGCATGTGTACTCGCGTGTGTTTGTGTTTTAAACTTCACATAATTTGAGGCTTTCATTTGATGGCATGAGTTGGATCCAACTGGAACTGCTCACAAGCAGCTTATCCTAAAGAAGAATTTGCTTCCTGTGATAGTTGTTTTGCTGCACACCTGGGAGCTACTGATTATAATTGGAGTACAGCTGGGAGGAACTAGGTTGGTGGTTACTGCGCGATCACAGTTGATCTCCATTTCCCATTACGCTATTCTCTCGGTTCATTCCTTCCCCCATCTGGATCCAGTGTGGAAGCCCCTTGCGATGGGCAGGGAGGGAGCAGGGATGAAAGAAGCCCGGATTGGCTGGTAAATACACACCCTGGTTCACTGGGCATGGAAATCAGTGCTTGAGCCTCTATCGAGAAAAGGCAGCATTCTGGGCACAGAGTGGAGAGGCGATTGGCTTTTTTAGTTTGAGAAATGAAGAAGATCATCTGGGCATATTTTTCTTGTGCTTACAAGTGTTTCTGCTGGGTCTGTTGGACACCGATCGCATGCCATTATCATCGAACAAGTGGCATCCGTCATGGCCCCATCTCTCTGTGGTTCACAAGAAAGAGCAATGAACAGCGAACTGCTTGATTTTTTCAGTCTAGGTACAAGGAGCAGATTTCATTTTATTCCTGAATGTTAAGTCCAACTTGCAGCCAAGATTAATCACTTAAGGAAGATTTTTTTTTCCTGTTCTCTTTTCCCCGCTGATATTTTTACCGAGCCAATATCTAGCTTGAAAGGTGGGGTGGGGGGGTAGGGGGAGTAATTGGACCCCAATGGTCAGCTGTTTTGTAAGGCAAAACTGGGGATTTTGAGTTTGAGATATATTAAATCATATTACAAGATACTAATAAGTCATTCTCTCTATAGGAGACAAATGAGGGATCAAAAGTAACTTTGTTTAAAAACGAAGCAGTGTCAAAACTTGAAAACGTTATGCTAAGTGAAATATGTCAGATATAAAAGGACAACTATTGTGTTATTCCTTTTATATGAGGGACCCAGAATAGTAGAGTCATGGAGACAAAAAGGGGAGGATGGTGGCTGTCAGGGGCTAGAGGAGGGAGGAATTAGGAGTTTCTGTTTAATGGGTACAGTTTCTGTTTTGGATGATGAAAATGTTGTAGAAATGGACAGTAGTGATTGTTACACATCATTGTGAATGTACTTAATGCCATTGAATTCTATGCCTAAAAATGGTTAAAATGGTAACTTTCAGATAATGTGTGTGTGTATATATATATATATATATATATATATATATATACACATATATATATTTTTTAAGATTTTATTTATTTATTTGACAGAGAGAGATCACAAGAGAGGCAGGCAGAGAGAGAGGAAGGGAAGCAGGCCCCTGCTGAGCAGAGAGCCCGATGTGGGACTCGATCCCAGGACCCGGAGATCATGACCTGAGCCAAAGTCAGCGGCTTAACCCACTGAGCCACCCAGGCGCCCCAGATAATGTATATTTTGCCCCAATTTTTAAAAATGCAAAATAGATAAGCAGTGTTTCCTATATGATGCCAGTGTAGCCCAAACTACATAAATAAACGTGTGATTTTATAAAACTCAGAGATAACTTATTTCTCCATCAATCTTTGGCCAATTTTTCCATATTGTTTCCCAACAAGAATAAGCAAGGGAAATAAAGAAAGAATAAATTTAACTTGATAAACTGCTGATTATTGGCCTAATGCATGGTCCTCTGGCAACATGGGGTTTATTACAACCTAACCAACATTTAGGTTTAGGGATGATCAGTAGATTTCAAAGTGTTCTTACTCTACCAACCCTCAGAGACTGTGGATACTAAATTTTGGATGTGCGGTAGCTCAACTTGGTCAATGCTACTCTGACCTGATTGCAGCCAGCCTCCCCAGCTGCTGCTGAAAGAATTTTTGCAATAGCTCAGCCAAAGGAGAGTGGTGGGGAATTCTGTGGGATTAGAGCTGGAATTTGGAACTCCAGCACAGAGGCTGGGAGGCAGCAGATGGACATTTAAGCTATTTGTTACATAAATGTTTCCAAAGCCCAGCCATCTCTTGCATGTGTTACCTTAGCTGGGAATAGGCTTCTTCCTGCAGAGCTAGCAAGTAGACACTTCTGGAAACACCCCTTTCGTAGCATCGGGTGGTATCTCCGCAGGTGGGCTGGGAAGAACCCCGCAGTCACTACACCCTAGCACACCTCAAAGGTACAACCACAGAAGTCACTCCCCCTTCCAGGACTGTGCATTTGCTCCCTGGTGAGCCACTGACTGTGCAAAAATAAGGATTCAGAAGATAGATACATTTTATACTTTTCTCCCTGTGATGTATTTAAAATCATGCCCATAACCTGGAAGAAACTGTGTTCTTAATTCTCAAGATTTTCCAACTTGAGTTTAATAGGTCGAAGTTAATGGAGAGCAAATAATTTACCGCATCTTTATATCTTGAATGAAAATTTAATTATGATCCCTTCAGCACAGTTTCCATGCATGCTAGGTGTCCCATGGCAGAAACTGTGGTGGCTGCTCTTCGATTTTCTGCATGTATATAAGTAACTTGTTCTAGGGGATAAGGTAAAAGCACCTGAGCCATTCATAGAGTATTCTAAATAGGAGAGCATTTTGTGGAGGGGGGCGGTGGCGTATGGTTTAGGGAGGGCTTACAACTCAGAACCGTGTGAGGTATACTGTTCTCTAAAATAATGGGCTTTATTATCAACACTGTCGTTGAGCAAAGAATTTGTAAATGATTGATCTACCTAGAGAAGGTGAGAGGGAAATACAGTTGTTTTCTAGCAGTAAGGACAAAACATACGCAAAACTTGGAAATAGAACCAAGGACGACTGCCTACCTTCTGTCGCATTGGACCATGTCGGATGGGCCCACCTAAGATCACCTAATTCTCTAGAGAGGCGCTGTGTACCTTCGCGGGACCTGTTACTTACTGCTAATTTGTGTATATTAACTTGCAGGAAATGAAAAGCAATGCAAATGATTCTTGTGCGATAGCAATACAAATGGATTCTGCCCACGAAGAAATTATTTCTGCTTGGTAAATAGAAATAACAACCCAAAGGGCTCCGTTTTATTGCCTTGCATAACACGAACCAATTTTGAGTGTAATTCAGTCATTTATTCCAGTGTGGCTTCTATCAGGGATGACAAATACACATCTAATTCTTCTCTCTTCCTTCTGAAACGGCTCTGGTCCTTCGTTAACGAGATAAGAAAATCTTCCGTGTGTGCTCGTTTTCTTTCATGTAATGGTCGTGTTTTGACCTTGCGAAAATTATACGTTGACAACGATCTGCGTCTCAAAGAGAGAGAAGGCAAGTAACCAAAGGTTAACGGATAATGCAGGTCGGGGGCCACCGTTTTCGGCAAACATCAGAGACCAAAAAGTGAGTTTCCACGAAACACCAACGTGGCTTATTTTTCAAGATGCCCAAAGTCCAGGTGGTTTTAAAATTGCCAGCGCTCTGGCCCAAGCACGGAACTGAGACCGTCAAAGTATAGTATCAGAGGAAAAGATGGTTGCGTGGGCAGCAGAAGGGGGGTGGGGTGTGGAGAGGGAAAACCAAGTGAAAAGACCCTTCTGTCCAGAATTACTTTACTACTTTATCCAGAATGTGAAGGGCCTGTTTGCTAAGAGTTACAAATGCAAACCCCAAAATGTATGAGCTATGCCGTATGCTCTCAAAAACTGGAGCCTGTTAATAAAAACTCGGCTTCAAATATAAGGAAAGTCAACTTTTTTTTTTTAAGATTTTATTTATTTATTTGACAGAGAGAAATCACAAGTAGATGGAGAGGCAGGCAGAGAGAGAGAGAGGGAAGCAGGCTCTCTGCTGAGCAGAGAGCCTGATGCGGGACTCGATCCCAGGACTCTGAGATCATGACCCGAGCCGAAGGCAGCGGCCTAACCCACTGAGCCACCGAGGCGCCCGGAAAGTCAACTTTTTATATTTAAAGCAGGGCAGGGAACGATCAATACTCCTTCTGTCCTGGAGGGCCATGATGAGAGGCATCACTGCGTGGCTTTCTGGTTGTGAAAGGCAGAGCTCCCTGTGCCTGAACCTGCGGGGAAGATAAAAATGAAGAAAAATAAAATGGTCTGTGTCATCAAGTACAACAAACAGGTTTCTCGTAGCTTCTCTAGAGGGAGGAAGCCTGTGGCCCCTGAGGGACTTAGGGAAATTTATGGGAAGAGGGGTCAGATTCCAAAATAGAACAGATCCTCATACTGCAAAGGCAGAATCTTCCATAAAGAGAATAGTCCTGAAGAAAAATTGTGTCCAGTATTTGATTTACAGTGTTTTCCTGCTATTCCAAAATTGCCCTCAGTCCCCTCGGCCTTTCAATAGAAACCTGTTAACTTCAGCAAAGGTCATGTGTAAGGCATGCTTTGGGCATTGAGGGAAGTGGGGTTGAGCTCACACATGAGAAGTAGTGAGAAGAGAGGAGAGTAGCCATCAGAGCTGGGATGGCCAGCAGGAGGAACTCGAGAGGTAACAGAGAAAAGTCACCCCTCTCCTCTCTACCCAGCTCCCAAGAAACTTTAGAAATGGGGACACACACTGGATTCCCTACATTTATTTGAATTTGAAAGGGGGCTCAATTCATTTTTCTTACTTAAGAGAGAATGAAGCCAGAACCCTAGAGAATTCGAGAATCAAGGTTATATAAATATACCTTAAGTCTAGAGTGAAATGGGACATGCAAGGGGATTGAAGTCATCAAACCCTACCCCATTACTGTCTTGGGAATTGGAGAGTCTAGCATGTTCTTGCTAGTTCAGAGCAAGGGCAGAACAGTTTTGCGGGGAGCTGGCTCTTTAGGAAGAAGAATACCAAATTACTATGGGATGACAAAGCACAGGGCCTGAGAAGGGGCTTCTCCACGAAAAGCCCCGGAGCTGAGGCTCTGCCTATGTTACAACAGCCTCTGGACTCCAAGGCCTATCAGAGCAGGATTTAAGGAAATGAAGGAGACATCCTCTCTCGCGAGTCAACAGTATATTTAGGAAAGGAAAGCTTGAGCCCTATCAGAGCAGTTCAAACACAGGGTTTATGATAGAAGGTGCTGGAGCCGGGTGCTTGTGCCAGGGCAGTGATTACTTTGGCTGATGCGGTGTTGCTCTAGAGATAATTTGCTTGAAATAAGAAAAGGCTTTGCCTCACCAGCACTGGCACCGTAACCAGCCCTCGGAAGAAGTTTGATTAAAAATGCTGGAGGGGGGGGATGGGAGAAGGGGGGTGGGGTTATGGACATTGGGGAGGGTATGTGCTTTGGTGAGTGCTGTGAAGTGTGTAAACCTGGCAATCACAGACCTGTACCCCTGGGGATAAAAATATATGTTTATAAAAAATAAAAAATTTTTAAAAAAGCCAGGCACCAGATGGCCCTCTCAAAGAGAGGTCACCCAATAGCCACCACCCAGAGTCCGGGTTTTCCAGGTAATGTCTGGATGAGCCCTCTCCCTTCTCCTCAGCTTTTAAAGCAGATTTGAGGATTTAGTGGTAATCTGTTTGTTTTCACCATTGGCCTGAAATCCATTAGCTTGGGTGGTCCTGAATCTGTCTTGTTAAAATTCTGTATTTATCTTTTTCCTTGCATCCATAATAGATTTTAGGGGTGTTTTCTTTGCTTTGTTTTTTAAATTTACTTGTAGTTAGAAGAAAAATACGGTGCTGGCAGCAGACTAGAAAGGAATAAAAGGCATCCACACAGCTTTTGGGGGGAATAAATGCCTGGAAACATTTCAGATTTAGAAATTATATTGTTCGATTTTATAAAACTAATGAAAAATCCTAATGCATATAGAAACATATATAGAAACATATCTGATGATGTCTATTTTCCAGAGCTCATTAGACACTTGATTTCTTAAGATCTGCATGCACATCCCACAAGGTATGTAGAGTGAGTATTATTTTCCCTTTCCCTCCTCTTTCCCCACCTACCAACCCACCCGCTGTCCTCCCCCCTGCAATGCAATGGTACTAACCCTGAAATCGAGCCCAGTGCGACAGATCCTGGAGCTGGCATAGCAGCCAGGGGGGCAACTCAGACGGGATCTCAGGTTTCCTGACCCTCACTTATTCCAGTCATGTTCCCCTTTGTATCCCTAAATAAATTTCTTTCACTAATTAACTGTAGTTTCTCTTGTGCCATCATTCCTTACCCCTCTTTGAAGTATGGTTCTGGTGGCTTTACAGTGACTATATCCTAGGGTTGGATATATCAGGAGCCAAGAATACCCTCACAGGGGAAACGGGTGAATGACTGAATGACTGACTGACTGAATGAATGAATGAATGAATAGACTGAAGGAAAGGACTGTGCCGAAGGATGGACATGCTGACTGGTCTTTCTCAGGTCAGAGGGAGCATCTGATCTTCTCTGCTCCCCACAACTGGATTTCCTGCAAGGCTTCCTATCTACCACACCTCCCAGTGCACAAGTCGGGAATCTGCAAGTCAGCCTTGGAACCCCTCTCTCCATCACCCTCTAGAACCTATGCACCTCCAAGTCCTACTGATTTTGCTTGCTGAGTACCTGGTGGCCTTGACAGTTTCCCTCTAGTCCGTCAGCACCTCTCCAGTCTAAGCTAAGCTTCTGTCATCCCTCTCTGGATCTATAATACGTAGCCTCCACCTGTCCCCCCGGAGGTCTACCCCTACTCCTCTTACACTCATGCTTTACACCAGAGGCTCTTCTCATGGCTCATTCGGTCCACCGTGCATCACTGCTCCACCCCTCACTCCGTGCGGTGGCCACGTTGGCTGTTAGTTCCCTTAGTTCCCTTCATGAAGCCATGTGCCCGTTCCACTCCTTCCTCCTCCTCTCTGCCCCCACAAGCCTCCACTATGACAAGGCCTTTGCTTCTGGTGGGAACAAGCTCACGCCTAACCCACGTGCACATGTGCAACTGCCTGGTTACCGCCTACTTACCTTTCTGGCCTCGTCTCCAGTATCATGTCCTCAAACCCGGGTGATATTCCTCTGCTAGACAGAAAGAATTATGTTCTGGGTATTGCCCCTCAGATTGGTGATCACACTCCTTCTTTCAGTCAACGGCCCCTTACCCCTACTTTGTGCCAGGCACTGTTCTAGTCACTTGAGATCCCACCAGGGAGTGAGACAGACAAAAATCCCCACTCTCATCCTGTGGGAATGACCTCTTATGAATAACTGTAAGTCCATTTCAGCCCACACTGCGTGCGTTCAGGCAGAGCTAGGGCTGCGTCTGTTTTTGTTGACAGGCATCATCAGCTCTCAGGACAGAGCCCACTCCTGCCAGGTTCTCAAACATTTGGAAAATTAATGGATATTTACATTTGGAAATTAACAAATGAACGAATCGATGTAATGTTAATATGGCATTCGGTTTGTATTGAACTTGTGATATTTTTAATACTTAATAAATATTGTGATACACGATCAGAAAAGGAAGTCCATGTGTAATCGCCAGGACAGTCTTTCTCCTGGTTACCCATGAACCTTTAGAGGACGTGAACAGCCATTCCCTCCTCCCCTGGTGGTCGAGAAGGGACTTCTGAAGAGCTAGCTAAGCTTTGCTGCCATCTTTTGACCAAAGTTAGTACCGCAGAGATGAAAACCACATCCCACTGTATTTCAGGTTCTGAGGCACCAACAAAAAGTCGCACCACTGCGTTCTCTTTCTGTCTAAAACTTCAAGAACATTGCCAGTGAAGAGGAAATCACACCATACCGGGTGCCTCTTATAGCTTTGTTCATGTATGTTTTTGTTTGCATAGCTATCTCCTACCCCCCCTCCTCCCTCCAGATCCCACATTCCTCACCATGGCAAGTGCTTCAAAAGCGTGTGTGTGTGTGTGTGTGTGTGTGTGTGTGTTGTGAACATACACGTGAACGGTAAACAAACAACTGTTTATATCAGAATTGGTGGGGCACAGACAATAAATATTGGCTATATTTTTATTAACATTATCATTATTATAAAGATCCTTCCCCTTCAAAGCAAATGAGTTAAAGAAGGCTTCTTCTCCGCTGTGAATTCTTCCATGCAGAGGACACTCACCCCAAACTCAGTGTACTCAGTGTAACATTTTTCCTCTTTCCTGCTCTCCCATTTTCTCTCTCTCTCTCTGTCCTGGAAAGCCTATTAAAACTTCTGTTGCTATCTCAACCCTTTAAACTGACTATATATATTAACATTATATATATACACTTAATAGTATATATTTTATATATTACTTAATATCATTTACATTTAAACTTTATATCATATGTAGCTATATATAATTCAAATGCTTCATATTCTGTCTCTCCAATAAAAAGAGGAACCCCTGGTTGTGAAGGAATTGCATTTTATACTTGGGAGCTCCCACAATACTGAAGAAAGCATTAGGGACTATATTAAGGGCTCTTTTCTGAAATAAAGGCTGTCAAGGAATACTTTGTTTTGCTCTGATATATTTCGTGTCAAGACTGTAGTAAGAATGTTATGACAGGTTCTCAGAAAGCTAAGCCATCACATTTTAAAATACATGTCTAAGATTCTATTCCTTTGGAAAATTTACAAATTTGAAAATATGTCTTCTTTGAAATAGCTAGGGAGCCTCTGCCTGTTTGAAGCTGGAGAATAGAAACTAGGAACCAAGGATCAGTCCAGAGTTCACCTCTTTCAGCAAAGAAAGGCAGAGAAATGACAAATTTTGGATTGTCCCCTAAGGAAAAGTTAAGAAGGACATCATGCATAGATATTTGAGCAGGAGGTAGACTAGTTAAAGGAACAGATATTCCTTGGAGTCTCTGAAGGACATCTGTAGAGGAACTGATTTCAGGGAAGCCAATATTTTGGATAATCCAGAAAAACAAAAACCATGACGTGAAGAGCTTTGTTCGTCAGCTTGACGTTAGCCCCGGGAGCCTGACGGGGAAGCGACAGCGGGTGAGGGACGGGGGACGGATCATTTCCTTTCACAGACATGCCTTGTACATGGTCGTGCGTCAACAGGTGTCTACTGAATTAAAGGCGACCGTGATTAGCCAAGTCCTCACCTTTCTTTACTCTTCACTTCACTCTTTACTCCTGGTGATTTAATAACATTTAATAACACCCAACTTTAAACGTCTAATTTTAAACAGTCAGTTCTGAACAGGGATATCAAGAAAAACAATGTTTTGAAGTGTACACGGCTGTGCGACTGAGAAAACGATGGAGTTGGGGGACAGAAATTGGAACGACCCTGTTTTTTTTTTATATATAATTTTTTATGTTTTATAAACATATATTTTTATCCCCAGGGGTACAGGTCTGTGAATCACCAGGTTTACACACTTCACAGCACTCACCAAAGCACATACCCTCCCCAATGTCCATAATCCCACCCCCCTTCTCCCAAACCCCCTCCCCCCAGCAACCCTCAGTTTGTTTTGTGAGATTAAGAGTCACTTATGGTTTGTCTAGAACGACCCTGTTTTTGAAGCTACATCCCATGTGCTTTCCACTAATTTTACTAGAGTCATTGCTCATTTCCATTTTTGCACGGAGACATTCCGAACCTGGATGCTGTCTGTGGTCCTTAACATGGGTGGCCTGGTTCACCAGAGATGGAACAGCTTGGCTTTGGGGAGAATTTTCCCCGTCCCAGCTGAACACATTCTCCAAACCCCCAGAGCATTTCCGACTGCTTTGTTTTCCCTGCCCCTCGCCTGAAATAAGATACCTGCCAGCAATTTCCTGTGCTGACAGATTAGGAACAAAGCCTCTGAGCTCAAGGGCAAATAGGAGAACTGGCGGGATCAGGGTGGTCATCTGGGAAGACTGATGGCCACAGAGCACCTGCTGAAGATATCACCTGGTTATTTTAAAACCTTGGTGTCATTCAATGAGCCAAATGGGAGGTCTCTCCAGAAGACAAGGAACTATTCATTTCTCTCAGGTTTAACTTTTCAGAAGAGGACCCCTCTCTATTTTGCGAGCACTAAATTCCCCTGGTGACTTTGGTGAAAGACACATGAACAAACTGATGAAGCAAATGTGTTTCAGATGGGAAGTAATGGCTCTTGGAATGGAATGCCTGGTAAACATCTGGTGTCCTTTTATCCTGAATGAACATCTGTCTCCCTTATTTAATAGACTACACCTGTTGACCAACAAAACCTCTTGCTTTGCCCGAATGAGGGTGAAAATACTGAGGTTGAGGTCCCACCCCTAGAGACAGATCCTGATATGATCTTCTGGGTTTGGCCTGGGCTTGAGGAATAATTTTTTAAAGCTCCCAGGTAAATTTAATATTCAGCCAAGACTGAGAACCCCAGTGTAAGCCGAAGGAGACTTTGATGGAGTGGGGGATAGAGTTTATTCATGGAACACAAATTAAAACAAGCTAAATAGAGATATGAATTATTTATAGAATTTTTGTCAAGTCTGAAAGATTTTTAAATGATTTTGTTTACATTAAATTTTTAAATTATTTTTATCAGTTTAGACAACTTTATATTGGATTTTGGGAGCTCTTATCAATATTACAAACACATCATGATGAGGTAGATGATCTCTTGTCCATTGTGTCTGTGATGCGCAATTATTACTGAACAAAAATAAGGTGCATCTACATATCGCTCACATACCTGTGTAAGCCATCCTTTCAGACTCTGCCTCAGGGGACAGCCCTATAATGGACTGCCTGCTTTTCAGGGCAGTCTAGGATGACATTTTATACTTTATTTTTCCTATTTTATTTTATTTTTAAAGATTTTATTTATTTATTTGACAGAGAGAAATCACAAGTAGATGGAGACGCAGGCAGAGAGAGAGAGAGAGAGGGAAGCAGGCTCCCTGCTGAGCAGAGAGCCCAATGCGGGACTCGATCTCAGGACCCCGAGATCATGACCTGAGCCGAAGGCAGCGGTTTAACCCACTGAGCCACCCAGGCGCCCTATTTTTCCTATTTTATAACTAGCTTACATAGACTATTTCTTAAAGCATTGAATAAATACAACCAGGGTGACTGGGTGAGAACTTTGGTCTTTGTACAGCAGGAGACAATATAACTTACATTAGTAGAAATATGGTTCTAGAAAAACCTATTAAGTAATCGGTGCTAGTCAAAGACCGCCTGAATTAAAGAATGTCTGAACTGTGGTGCCAATAAACGATCCTCATGTAAACAACACCAAGCTCTGGTATTTTCAGTTGTCTTTACAACATTGGTTTAATGACTATTAAGGCATGACCACAGAACAAACGGGAAAAAGTAATGCTGAACGGTAGTCCCAACCTAATGCCAACACACAGATCCAAAACCACATGCCACTTACCAACTATACCTGAAAACTCTTAAAACTGTACAAAATGAGCTTATTAAAAACCTGGCTGCCACTGCCTCCAGCAATTAAATACCATGAATCTGTGATTCTGACCTGTGTCTTCTCGATAATTTAAAACCTGGATCATGTGTGAGTCTGCACGCTTGCATGCGCGTGTGCTGTCTGAGCCACGGAGAGGAAGGCAAACAGAGGCACTGTCACTCTCAGCCATCAATTAGCCCAGTGATTCCTCAAACTTTGATGGTCTCATGAGTCACTCGGAGACCTTGTTGAAACGCAGGCCCAGATAACCTAGGCCCACTCCCACGTCCATCAGAGGCACGTTGTGAAGGGCTACCAGGTTCACCGATGTCATCTGCTTCCCCCGGAGAGCCTCACCTGCCACTTGTCTTCTTCTCAGGATGGGTTCTCATCCTGTTGTTCAAAAGTGTCAACTGTGGACCAGTGGCATCAGCCCCAGGATCATCGGGTAGGCTTGAAAGAATCTCAGAATCATGCCACACTCCAGAACTACTGAATCAAAATCTGCGTTTCAACAAGGTCTCCGAGTGACTCATGAGAACGTTAAGGTTCTTATTTGCTGTCCTCCACCGGCTGGTATGGCCAGGGCTATTGAAGTTTACATCTCTCTTCTCATTCCTTGGGAATAGAAATCCTGATGCCTTAGATTGAAACTGAGGCTACTGACAGAGGGGAAAAAAGAGGACGGAAGAGTCTGGTATGTGACATTGACACTATTCCCAACTACATCAAAGAACAGAGGAAGCATAATCACACGTGGCCTTTCACACCCGAAACAAATGGAAGAGCAATAGAGCAGACCACAAACTTCCCAAGGCAGCCAGTGCTCTTATTATATTTAAGAATTATTATTATTATTATTATTTTAATAAGGATCTTCCTTGATTTTGTTTTAGGGCTATCATCAAATGATATACCAAGGCCAAACAGTGCCAATGGGCAGACACCAGTCCTGTGCCTGCCAAGCATTTTGGTGATTAATGTTCTTGGCCCAGAGAAAACAACATCCTCTCTCCAAATAAAGAATTTATTTATTTATTTATTTATTTTGGCATACCGTTTTGGAAGCAAGGCCTAAAATTCTGTGACCATTTTGTCTGTTCTAGCCTAATCATCAGATTCACAGTTAGTGTAGGATTTACTTTTACAACCAAGGAGAAGTAGTAGAGTTCATCTATTATAATCTTTCTTCTTTCTTTCTTTTCTCCTTTCTTTCTTGTAAGTTTACTAATTATATTTCATTGATTTAATTTTTTAAAAAGAGTCATTTATTTATTTGAGAAAGAGAGCAGGGGGGGAGGGGAAGAGAGGGTCTGAAGCAGACTCCCTGAATCAAAACTCCTTTGCCTTGTATTTCCAGCCACTCCTTCCCTCCCCATTTATAGAATGTGTTCTTTATTCTGCTAATACAGAAATAATATTGAGGGTCAGGATTAATGGAAGTTTGTATTTCCAGCCCATTAACTGTGGACTATGCTGAGGGTAGATGAAGTTTTAAACTAGAAAGAACGTGTAAATACCAAGCAATATAATTTAAAACTAGCTAGTGCTGTAGGTAAAGGTTCAATATAGTCGATCCAATGGTAGATAGTGGCCCATATCCCTTTGGTCTCTGTCCTCTGAACAAAGGTGGATTTGTCTTTTGCCGTAGGCTGTCTGAGCAACCCTGGAAGACAGGAACAGTTTGAGATGATGTCAGAGGGCTACATAATGGTAGAATGCAGTGTTTCATAGTTCATGGTCTCTCAGGGTCTGCTCATCTTGTAGACCCCCAGTTACTACCTTTAAAACCCTCACTAATAGATCTTTCTTAATGTTCCAATCATTACCACCTTTCTCATCCATATGTAACACATAGACATCAACATGAGCAAGTCATAGCTGAGATTCGAAAGCCCATAGCTTTTTCTTGTCCCTGAGTTACAGTACTTTGCTCGAGTAAATCTTGTCCTTGAGTTATGGCACTTTAATGCTTGCCAGACAAAACAAATTCTAGCCCAAGAGCTAATAAAAGGTCGTTGCTACTAGCTAAGAGTTTACATAAAAATACAGAGTTGTGGGAAAGTCAACCAAAATACTTTCTACTTGGCCCATCGAACAGGACTTTCACCTGTCTTCCATCAGTCTTTATGGTGGTTGAGTAGTTGGTCACAGCCTTCCATAACCCTTCTGAGTTAATTGGGCAGTGCTCAGTGAACTAAACTCGGCCAGAGTCATGTTCTTTTGAATTCATATCCTCATGTACTCACAAATCCCTAATACTTAATAATACCTAACAATATGGTGAGGACAGCTGGGGCTCCAGGTTGTAGCCACTAGTTAGGAATCTTACGGACCACCATCAATTCACTTCCTTTGGTATATTCCTTATTATACCACTTCTATCTAATCAGTAATATTTTTTGAGCTTCCCCTATATATCTTTCAAATGTTATCCAAGACAGTTTTGAATTTCTAATCTTAGAATTATTTTTGATTTCCTTCTGTTGGAGATGCCATGTGAACCAGTGATCAGTAGCAGACCCTTAATAGTCTTCCAAAGGGGGAGTACTAGGTAGCTGCTTTAGGAATCATCAAGCTCTACAGTCCCACGGCTAATGCTTCTCTAGATTTGTTAGAGTCTTGAATCTCAATAGGTCTCTGTTATGGAAACTATCAGTCTGATAAAATCCATAAGCCCATAAGGACCCAGTAGTGGCATTTGCTACTTTTCTCCTCACTTAAAAGCAGTTTTCCAATGTGAAATTTGGCAAAGAGATCCCCTAAATACGCCTAGGTATGAGATGACTTCTCCAGTATCCAAATAACTCTGTCAGTCCATTTGCTCCCATCTCAGGATGAAGTTAGAAATGTTCTCAGCTTATTTTTCTAGGTAAGGATATGCTTAATATGCTTAGGAGTTTTATAAGTCCTTATATTTAGGTATATTCATCAGCCAAAAAGATGGGGTCGTATTTTCTATCTCCTTTTACAAATAAGAATGTTCTTAATTATAACCCATTTTAAAAGTATGGTTAATCTTAAATTATTTCAAAATAAGAATTTATTACTAAAAAAAAAAAAAAAAGATTGTGGTTACCTTGAGTAGATTTCTTCTTACTTAATTATTAGCAAAAATAGAATAAATATAGCCCTAAGACAGCCCAGTAAAAGTATACTGTGTTCTGTTCCACGTAAAAGCAAATGGTTCCTTCTTGTCCTCTATCTTAGGGTAGAAAAGAAGGCATCATGAAGGCAATATAAAGTTTAATCATTGCATTCTGATCTTCTCCAGCTTGCTGAACTTTCTTTACTACAATGATGGAGCTCATCTTGCAGTCATATGTCCCACTTACTGTTTTCATGGCCAAATTGAACAAATGCATGAAGTTAGTGTCCACTAAAGCCTATACATTTGAGGTTTTTTATTTTTTATTTTTTTTTAAAGATTTTATTTATTTATTTATTTATTTACAGAGAGAAATCACAAGTAGACAGAGAGGCAGACAGAGAGAGACAGAGGGAAGCAGGCTCCCCGCTGAGCAGAGAGCCCAATGCGGGACTCGATCCCAGCACCCTGAGATCATGACCTGAGCCGAAGGCAGCGGCTTAAACCACTGAGCCACCCAGGCGCCCCGAGGTTTTTTAAATTAAAAGTGCTATGTCCTATTGTTTCTTGAAAGCCTGCACTATTTAAAATTTACCACACCACTCAGTTTTGACAAATCCAGAGACTCCCAGTTAGCCTGGCTAATTAAAATACGGGGGAAAAGGCCACATTTTCTGTACCGGAGTCACTTGGATGAAAGCTAAGTAGCTTCTCCAGGACATTCATTTTAATCAAACAGGTAGACATTGAAGGAATCACCACTTATCAACAGAATCTTGTTAGCAGTATTATTTTTATTGACTTTTGCCTCTTCTTTGTGGCATCCCCAAATTCCAAAAAATAGGGTAACTTTAAACCCTTCTCCACATACTTGGGGATTTCTTGGCCAGGAGTCTGTCCACAAGTCCCATCTGTGCTGCTTTAGCTCCCTCTATTGGCTCAGAGAGCAGCAAACAACAGTCAAGGTCCATCTAGTTTTATACTCCTTTAAGCTTTGCACTATTTTAAGTTAGTGGACCAGATGATCCAGAGGTCTGCGCACACACACTGCCCACATATTTCTACCTGTTACACATCTTGTGTCCTTAGGTATCCACCAACCCAACACGGATACCATCTTAGTCCCTTCCTGTCTACTGGGTCTGGAGCAATGTCATTACTCCTGCCTCTGCCTCCGATTGGCAAGGTGACTTCATGAACAAATGTCAATACCAAATTTGGAATGATGAAAAAAACAGACTCAGGTATCATTTGAATAAATCAAATAGTGTTGCAGTCAAGATAAACAATGGACATATCTAGGGTCAGCGGAGGTACCAGTTTTCAGGTCCCCAAGTCCTCACAAAGGGGAGTATGGAGTTGGGCTCAAAATATCCTTGTGACTGAGCACCCTGGGAGGACGAAATATCCTCCTCCAGTTTCATGATACTGGAGAATCCTGCACACTAACAATTCGCAATAGGCCAGCAACCCCTTCTCTGGGTCTGATGTAGTGTAACAATCTCAGTAACAAGCAGCGTATGCTTAACTACAGAGCACAGCGTGCTATGACATGCTCAGGCATGAACCTGGCTTCCAGTCTCTCACAGTTCATGTCTAGTTTCCCTCAAACTACAGACCACAGCCAGCGATGGTCGCTCAGGTATCTCCGAATCATATGAAGAGTCCCTTCGGTTAGCCATGGGATCTACTTTACAATGTGCAGAGACTTCTACTTGGAAAAGTCCTACACCCGCTCCTGTTTTCTGTTCTCAGCCTTATAGACTCTACCTCATGGAATTAGGCATAACTGGCTTGTCCAGACAGCCCAGGGGGGGCTTCTCTCTAAACTTGTAGAGATGCCCACTATCTACCACAAGGGCCTTTTGGCCAATTCAGAAAGGGCCTTTAGAGCTCCCAGTTATATGGGCAGACCCTCTGTGGCTCACATTTGCTTTTCTTTCCCCTTTGTCCTATGGGTCACAATACAATGTTAGATAAGTTCTATATGGTATGTGACGTAAAGATTGCCCCTGTGGTGGTCCCTGTATCCCCAAGGAGGACAGGGTTGTATGAGCCATTGTACTTGAACTCAAGGGAAGATAAGTTATTAAAACTTCTTAGAACGAAGACATACCTTCCCTCTGCCCACATCCAAGCTTCTGCATCGAGGACAATAGTGATGTGACTTTGGGCAAATGATTTAACCTCTTTACACCTTAGTTTCATTTCTAAAATAAAGATAAAAGGGACATGTGCATGGCTCAGTCTGTTGAACATCTGACTCTTGATTTTGGTTCAAGTCACGATCTCAGGGTCATGAGATAGATCCTCATGTGCGGCTCCATGTGGAGAGGAGTCTGCTTGAGATTCTCTCTCTTTCTCCTTCTGTTCCTCCCACTCATGCTCTCTCTCTCTCAAATAAACAGTAAAGTAAAATAAAGATAACAGATTGCAAATCTGTGTGAGGATCAAGCAAGAGACTGTTTGAAACACTGAAACTTAGAAAGTACTTAGAAAATGGCACCTAGTTGATCAACATCACCAAGTGTGGTTCCAGCAGAGTCAGGAGAAGTCACTTGGCTACTTTACAGAAATCTTGCAATCTGGCTTTCCCCCATACGTGTGAGTGGAAGAACAGAATGTTAAACTTTAAGAGGAGCTATCCAAATTAATTTCATTTTTCTCTTCACATTTTCAAAAATCTTTAGAAGAGCATTGCATGGATTCCAGAGCACTGGAACTTGAAAGTTCTAGTTCCATCGTGGCTAGTAGCTATTTATAAGACCTTTGGCTTCTCAAGACCTCAGTATTTTCAGCCAGAGAATGGGAATTTAGACATACTTTGTAAAACTATTCAAAGAACTGATGAGGAAAAGTACACAAAGTTCTTCCTTTGGTATCTGGTGTACTGCAGGAAAGACACAAATGCTCGTGGGCCTTCTACTCACTTGGCTCTGGGCTTCAACATCTTTGTTTTTTGTTTTTGTTTTTTTTAAGATTCTATTTATTTATTTATTTATTTATTTATTTATTTATTGAGAGAGAGAGCACTGAGGGAGAGTTAGCAGGAGAAACAGACTCTTTACTGAGCAAGGAGCCCAACTCGGGGCTCGATCCCAGGACCCTGAGATCATGACCTCAGCCCAAGGCAGACGCTTAACCAACTGGCACATTTATCTGTAAAACAAGGAAGTTGGAGAAAGTAGTTTTCCTCCAGGTTTTTTCACCTCTAATAATCCTGGGTACGTAATGGCAGTCCCCAAATCACAGAAAAGGAACTGGGAGAGAAGTTTCCCATAGAAGCTTCCAAAGCCCTTGGCTCTTATCCCCATTGTGCTAAATTCTCTTTCACTACTTGTTTGGGTTGCCTCACACTGCAATTAGGAAGCTGTGTTTCCTAATTTCTGTTGATAAACTCTTTAGCTCTCCTGTACCTCTTGAAACTTAAAAGTATGTCAGTATTATCCTGGCATCATTGTATAATACACTCTTTAAAACTTGGTACAGCATTTTGCATCCAAGTCCATGACCAGATGTGCTTCCCAGAATGAATCCATAGGCAAACTTCCTCATCTTGGTCAATACCATTTCCTTCCACTCAGTTACTCAATTAAAAACTGAGGTGTCGGGCGCCTGGGTGGCTCAGTGGGTTAAGCCGCTGCCTTCGGCTCAGGTCATGATCTCAGGGTCCTGGGATCGAGTCCTGCATCGGGCTCTCTGCTCAGCAGGGAGCCTGCTTCCCTCTCTCTCTCTCTCTCTGCCTGCTTCTCCATCTACTTGTGATTTCTCTCTGTCAAATAAATAAATAAAATCTTAAAAAAAAAAAAAAGAATATTAAAAAAAAAATTGAGGTGTCATTCTCAAGCCCTCACTTACCCTCACACCTACATCCAAGCCATTCAACAAATCCTGCCGATGCTACCTTCAAAACACATCCAGACCCCCCAGCGCTCTCCATTCCCACCGCTGTGACCCCGGAGCGAGCCCCCACCATTTCTGATGGAGAAAGCCTAGAGAAGCCTCCTCACGGTCTACGAGCTTCCTCCTTTGTTCATCTACAATTTATTATTCTCCACATAGTAACTGTGGCAAGCTTTTAAAGAATGTGAATCAGTTATGTTATTTCCCTGCTTTGTGCCCTTCAACTGGCTTTTCTTTAGTTTTCCAAGGCCCTGCATGATCCGGCCGTTCCTTATCTTTCCACCTTCATCTTATACCATCCTCTCCATCCCCCATGCTCTAGTCAATCTGAATCTTTCTGCTCCTTGAACACCCCAAGTCTGTTTCTGTCTTAAGATTCTTAATCTAGCTGTTCCCTTTGCCCAAAATGCTCTGTCTCCTGATCTTCCTGTGCCTGGTTTTCTTGGTATCCAGATCTAGGAGCAAATATCACCTTCTTAGAGAAGCCATTCTAGACACTCCAATCTGAAGTATCCACTCATATTTAAACTTTAATTTTCTATCTCTCCCATTAAAACATGTGCTCCTTGAAGTCAGTATTCTGGTTTACCCTCTCTGCTGCTATAGCTACAGAGATTAGAACTATGCATGGCATGGAGTAGCTACTCAATGAATGATTGACTGAATGAATTCAAATGTATTCTGTCTTTGCTTTACCTCAGTATTTAGTATCTCACACCACTAGAGGGCAATAAATCACCTAACTGGAATGAGGAAATCTGTCTTGTACATAACCTTCCCAGATGAACTTAATTGATTTTAAACATTAATGTGGCAGACATTAAGAAAAACACTCCCACTCAAAAAAAAAAAAAAAAAAAAGGCAGGCGTGGGGGTGAGGAGATCCTCTAGATTTTCCTACCAGCCACCAGGTACAAGCCCAGGGGAAAAAGTTTATTCCAGAGTTAGAAACAGTGAAACAATGTTAAATAGACTTCCTGACTAAGAATGTTATTCAGGTTTTAAAAATCTCATTATATAAAATGAGAAATTATTAACTTCAGTAATATTAAATTATCTGTTTGGTCAGGGGGTGGCACCTGCGTCGCTTAGTCAGTTAAGGGTCCAGCTCCTGATTTCAGCTCGGGTTGTGTCTGGGCTGTGAGATGGAGCTCTGCTTTGGGCTATGCACTGGGCGTGGAGGCTGCTTAAGATTCTCTCTCTCTCTCTCTCTCTGCCCCTCTCCCACTCTCTCTCCATCTCTTACAACAACAACAATAATTTAGACAGTGAGGGGAAATTAAGCAATATCCTATTTTCTCTATCTATTACACACACACACACACACACACACACACACACACACGTTCCTTGATCATTATTCTTATTTTTGCTTTTAAAAGTTTGAATCCTCGTCGGTCTCATGGGAGTAAAGAATCTGAAAGGGACCTTTCTTTTTTCTATTTTTGTATTTAATTCCATTTCATTCTGAGCTTTTTACTTCTATCTTTCTTAAAGAAAACAACATGATATGTCTAGGCTGTGCCACTGAGCACTAAGACTTCAGATGTTTCCATTGACAGGTCTGCCTAGCTTGAGGGACAAAATCCAGTAATAAAGACAAGGTTTGTTAACTTGAGCCTACTGTAGTGCCTGTTATTTAAGGTACAGTGAACGTGCAGTTCACACAGCTAGCTGTCTGTTCAGTGACAAGAAACACACTATTCCCAGTGAACTCGAGGTGGCAGTATAGAAATACTAGAAATGAATTTCCCCCGTTAAGGTCAAACTATTCTGTGAAGGACTTCTGTGATGATTAGTGGGTTGTAGGGACAGTTTCCAAAATCACATTGGGTCTATCGCCATGACAACTGGAAGGCTGTACTGGAATTTACTGAGTTTCTAGTTGCCTTGTCTCTGGAGGTGAGAAATGACTTTTAGAAGGAAAGCCTGAGCCTGTACAGGAAAAACTTAATTTTTTTTTTAAACTGTTGCTGATATGGCTTACTGTGGCAGAAAAGGCTTCCCAAATGTGAGTGCTAATGGTTGTGAGAGCTGGGGTTGTTCGCACAAGGCTGGGACCTTCGAATTTCCAGGGATCCACTGCAGGAGGGGAGTGGCCTAGATTTTTCTAGGTGCTTAACAACAGTGAGAGTGCTTTAGGGAACCCATCCTAGGTGTTGGAGGGAGGGAATAATCAAGATCAGCTTGTTGACTTCTTGATATTTTTTGAGGAGAGCAGAAGCTCCTGAATCCTCAGGTCTGTGCTACCCTATCACCACTAACTCAGTAAGGAGGATTCAAAAAGCATGAGAATGAGTCTCATGTGGCCTCCCTCACTGAGGAGGGAGAACGTTAGCTCCTACTCCCATGTTCTAGTTTTCCACCACAAAGATGCATTCGCACATCCATCTGACAAACATTCATTTGTTCAGCACATATAAGATAGCTACTAGATTCAAGGACTCAAAAGGAAATCAAGAATTAAGTTCTGAGAGGGATCAACAAAATATTACGGAAAACTCAAAGGAAAAACACTTGATGTTTCTGATAAGAGGAAATGAAGTAATAGTTCATGGAGCGATGACTTTGGTCTTAAAGAATGGATAGGATTTTAATTTTCTGGAGTTGGGTGATGAAAGGAAGGGTACTCCCAAACCAAAAAGACAAAACAAGCCAAGGCATGAAGACGAGATCATTCAGAGTGTGTTGGTTATAGAGAGAGCCAAAGTGTGGAAAGTAGTAGGTCAGAAGATTTTAAAGCAGAATTTCTCAGCCTAGGGAGATTGTTTCCATTCAGGAGGAGTTTTGCAACACCTGGAGATAGCTTTGGTTGTCCCAGATGTGTGGGGGTGTGCTACTGGCACCCAATGGGTAGAAAGCAGAGTTGCTGTAATGCAGAGGATGGCTCCCACAATGAAACCTGTCCAGTCCAAAATGTCAATAGTGCCAATATTAGGTAACCTCACTTTTAAGGAAGGTGGGTGTTGGTCCCAGAGGACATTGAATGTCAGATGAAGAGGATGTGGCTTATTGGGTAGGCAAAGAGAGATGTAGAGGGTTTTTATGTGGGAGAAGAAGTCTGTCAGTAGTATGATCATGGGAGTTACAGGGATAAGAACATTTACAGCCTTTCCCTTCCCTCATCCTTTGATGAGAAACCTGTTTGCACTGCTTGGCTAACCCCCTCTGTTGTACTGGAGAGCAACAGGTGGAGAAACCTGGAGTTGGAGTTGGAGAAACCTGGATAAGCTAAATTAATCTTCCTACATAAGAACATGGAAACTTCAAGTGGAGAAAAGGTCCAGAAGGTGGGGATGAGGGAGGCGATAGAGAAGAAGGAGGGAGAGAGGGAGGAAAAGAATCAGCACAGATGGAAGTACGGAGAAGGACGCACTGAATTATGGGAGGTACTGAGATAAAAGGCTTGCTTCTGTCTTCGGTGAGCTTACAATTTCCTAATGGAGATCGTACATAACCAAGTCTCTGGTGCTCACAGGAAAAGAGCATGTACATTTTCACAAGACTGTTTCACATTTTCACTGTTGCATAAAATCTAGGCGGCTTCAACTCAGGAGGAAAAAATCATCTGGGGCTATTTATCTTGCGGGTTTTTCTTACATTGAACATCCAAAAAAAAAAAAAAAACAAAACAAAAAAAAAAACAACCATACAGAATCCATCCAAGTCTAGTATTAAATTATCTCTGACTTTGGGGCTGGAGTTGGATTTGACACAGATGACTAAATATAGCCTAGTTAGAGGTGAGTCATCGTTAAGTTTAGCCAATGGGAAGCAGCAGTGGAGACATAGTTAAGTCTGAAAGAGTATCAGTTCTTCATGTCACAGTCAGTTGCTCTGGTCTGTGTTCCTCTGCCAACTTCCAGTGGCTAATAAGCTTTTGGCCTAGCAGCGGAAGCAATGGTGCCAATGACAAAGATAAACAAGGTTCTCTGCCAGGAGCAAAAGCTGAAATCTGTAATTGCAACCTGGCATGTGCATGGTGCCAGGATCATGAGTCATCTCCACCATTGCCGTTTGCTATCTGCCATGGCCCCATGGACTTCATACTATATGATGGCTGCCATGGTGCTCCATTACCATGAATAGGCCAACATAGAATGGTCATGTTCTTCTTGTAACAACTTCTCAGGGCCAGCGGAGTTGGAAATGAATGGATATTAAGAAGGACACCCACAGAGCTCAGTCTTTCTCCATAGTGGCCAATCAGAGATGAAGTCCATGCACCAAATTAAGAAAAGCTTTTGAGGACTGAGGCAAAAATGTTGCTTGTCTTTTTTTTTAAAGATTTTATTTATTTATTTGACAGAGAGAAATCAGAAGTAGACTGAGAGGAAGGCAGAGAGAGAGAGAGAGGGAAGCAGGTTCCCTGCTGAGTAGAGAGCCCGATGCGGGCCTCGATCCCAGGATCCTGAGATCATGACCTGAGCCGAAGGCAGCAGCTTAACCCACTGAGCCACCCAGGCGCCCCTTGCTTGTCTTTTTTTAGTTGAAAATGTTCTGTATCATAGAAATGTTTTTGACTGCTACTTACTGCAAAGCAAATTATGATGGCTTATTATTTTATTGTCTGACGAGAAGTCCTATGTGGATTGATTTTGTAGTTACAACTTCTCTGTGATGCATGAGGGATATGGGTCATTTCGCTCATTTCTGTTCCTCACTCTTAGCATGTTGGCTTGTCTGTTTTTGTTTGCTGATTCATGTGGTGCCACTTACTTCTGAACATTCCGTCAGGAAAGAAGAAACTTTTCCCACTACTTATTATGGCCCAGGACTGGGAAAATGGATGTCTGTCTAAGAGGAAGAGGATTAGAGTGACTGGTTTCTATCAGTCATGATAGAATGAGGCCATTTTGTTATCACAAACAACAATGGGGTTCCATTAGCAAGAAAGGAGAACTACTGGGTAGACAACGAGGTGTCTGTCATAACCCCCTGCTATGTCAGACTCAAAGTGTTGTGTAACATGGAAGTAAGGTAGGCTTCACCTCTTTGTGCATGTTCTCACAGCTTCTTCTCCTTCCCTCTCTCCTCTGAACTGACCTCTCCTTTTATGTACAGATAGACCTCTAGTAAATTCCTGTTCATCCTTAAAATCCTACTAAATCGTCTTCATGAAACCTTCCTGGACCTATGTCACAGTGTTAGGCATGTCCATCCTGACTACTACAACAAATTTTACCCTGCCATGCATCATGCTGAATTGTGGCTGTCTCTTTATCTTTGTTTGCCACCAGACTGGGCTCCACGAGGACTCCTATTTATATATGTCATACTCATATTCCCAAGACAGAGCACAGAGTGAATCAATGAGAACTCAAAAAAGAATTTTTGTCCATGGTTATATCTTAGATTAAGCACACACAGAAAATTTCATTATTTGGTATTAATAGACTATACCTTTCAAGGAAGAAGGGCTCTGAAATTGAAGATGATCCTGTCTTTTCCACATTTGACAGGAGGCACTTCAATATCCCCTTATCTAGTTCAGCTCCCCAAATGTATGTGGTGGAGTGAGACTTCTCCTCCATGGTCCATCTCTGGGAAGGCAGTGTTTCCCTGGGCAAAGAGCCTGAGATTTAGACATTCAAATCTTGGCTCAGTCATCATTATGTTCTACTAAAGAGCAACACATGTTTAGCCTATTAACTAACCTCATTGTTCTTCAGTTTGCTTACTAGTAGAATGTGATGATAATAGTTCCATAGTGCTATTTTGAATATTAAATGACATAACACATGTAAAGTGCTCACTCCATGGTAGATGTTTTAAAAAGCATTATTGTTAGTGAATGCTTCTTAAATCTTCAATGATATACTTTTATCAGATCAAAGTTCTCTTATTTGCAGATGCTTTCACTGCCTTAGAGAGAAAGAGTTTTGTATCACACAATGACGTTGAGAAATTTCTTAGCTCTATATCATGTACATATCTAAACAGCTCTATTTTTAAAAACTTGGCATAATTATATCTCTAGTTCTAAGCAAAGGTCACAGAATATCCCCATAGAACACAGTGTGTGTTTTACATACCAATCTTGATGTAAGTGCAAAGATTTACTTATAGTAAGGTCATATGTATTCTAAATGTATGTAAAAGAATTTATAATTACCCTCTCTTCATTCTTGCATTGAGATAAAATTTTCATAGCATAAAATTCACCCTTTAGATGATACAATTCAGTGGATTTTCGTATATTCTGATTTGTATAACCATTATCATGATCTAATGTCAGAATATTTCCATCTCCCTAAAAAGAAACTCTCAACCCCATTAGATCTCACCCTCCATATCTCTTTCCCTATCCCTTGCCCCAGACCCTGGAAACCACTAAACTCCTTCCTGTTTCTACCGATTTGCTAATCCGGACATTTCATATAAATGGACTCATACAAATGTGGCCTTTCGTGTCTGGCTTAGCATAATCATTTCAAGCTCCATCTATACTGTAACATGTTTCATTACTTCTTTCCTTTTTATGGCTGAATAATACTCCATGTATAAGTATGCCACATTTCGTTTATCCATTCAGCATTACATAAATATTTGAGTTTCCACTTTTTCGTGACTGAACATGCTATTATGAACATTTTACAGGTTTTTGTATGGACATATGCTTTCATTTCTCTTGGGTATACACCTAAGTGTAGAATTACTGGGTCATATGTTAACTCTATGTTTAAAATTTTGAGGTACTTCTAGGCTGTTTTCCAAGTGGCTGCTACATCTTACTTTTTACCAGCAATGTCCGAGGGCTCCAATTTCTCCATGTCTGCACCAGTACTTTGTTATTGCCTATTTTTTTTTCCATCCTAGTGTGAAGTGGTATTTCATGGAGGTTTTCACTTGCATTACCCCAACAACTAATAATATTGAGCATCTTTTCATGTGCTTCTTACTCATCTGAATATCTTTTTTTGAGAAATAGCTAGTCAAATCTTTTGCCCATTTTTAAATTGGGTCATTTATCTTTTATTATTGAATTGTAATCATTCCTTGCATATTCTAGGTATTAAGCTTTTATTTGATATATGATTTGCAAATATTTTCTCCCATTCTGTGGGTTGTCTTTTCACTTTCTTCATTGTATCCTTTGAGGTACAAAAGTTTTTAATTTTGACAGAGGCCAATTTATCTATTTTTTCTTTTGTTGCTTGTATTCTTGGAGCTATACCTAAGAAACCATTGCCTAATCCAAGATCACAAAATTTACACCTAGGTTTTTTTCCTCACTCTTCTATATTTTAGCTATTACATTTAGGTCTTTGATTAATTTTCTGGTAATTCTTCCAAATGTTATGAGGTAAGGGTACAATTTCATTCTTTTGTCTATAAATATATAGTTGTACCAGCACTGTTCATTGAAAAGACTATTCTTGGGACGCCTGGGTGGCTCAGTTGGTTGGGCAGCTGCCTTCGGCTCAGGTCATGATCCTGGCGTCTTGGGATCGAGTCCCACATCAGGCTCCTTGCTCAGCGGGGAGCCTGCTTCTCCCACTGCCTCTGCCTGCCATTCTGTCTGCCTGTGCTCGCTCTCTCCCCCCCCTCTCTCTGATAAATAAATAAAATCTTTAAAAAAAAAAAAAGAAAGAAAAAAGAAAAGACTATTCTTTCTCCATTGAATTGTCTTAGCACCTTTGTCAAAAATCAGTTGACCAGGGGCGCCTGGGTGGCTCAGTGGGTTAAGCCGCTGCCTTTGGCTCGGGTCATGATCTCAGGGTCCTGGGATCGAGTCCCGCGTTGGGCTCTCTGCTCAGCAGGGAGCCTGCTTCTCTCTCTCTCTCTCTCTCTCTCTCTCTCTCTGCCAGCCTCTCTACCTACCTGTGATCTCTCTCTGTCAAATAAATAAATAAAATCTTAAAAAAAAAATCAGTTGACCATAGGGCGCCTGGGTCTCTGATCAGCAGGGAGCCTGCTTTCCCTTCCCCCTCTGCCTGCCTCTCTGCCTACTTGTGATCTCTCTCTCTGTCAAATAAATAAAATAAAATAAATCAGTTGACCATAAGTATAAGAATATAAGGGCTGATTCCTGGACTCTCAATTCTATTCTGTTAATCAGTCAGGGAAACAGAACCAGTAGGACATTACATCTCTCTATACATAATAATATCCACATACATGTCTACTTATATATGTATATACGTATATAGATACACACTACATACAGAGATGTATATGTGCAAACCCCCACACATACATACAGACATACAAAGAGTGAGAGAGATTGCTGTATTACAAAGAATCAGCCTATGTGATTGTGGTCAGTCTGAAATGCATACAGTGGCTGTCAGGAATGGCAGGTACAAGCTGAAGTTGTCCACAGGCAAAATCTCCTCTTCCGGGAAGCCTGAGCTCTGCTCCTGAGGCCTTCCAATTGATTGGATCAGGCCCACCAGATTATCTAAGATAATCTTCCTTTTCCTAAAGTAAACTGATTATAGACTTTAGTCACACTTACAAAATACCTTCACAGCAACACCTAGATTAGAGTTTGATTGAAACACAGGACTGGGGCCTGACCCACAAAACTGACCATCATGATCTATGTCTCGCTTTCTGACAGCAGCACCACACTTGATCACTGTAGCCTTGTGATTGGTTTTGAAATAAGGAGGTGTGAGTCTTCTAACTTCATTCTTTTTTTTTTTTTTTTTTTTTTGCCCCAAGATTACTTTGGCTATCCTGGGTCCTTTGCATTTCCATGTGAACTAAGATTTGGCTTGTCAATTCCTGCACCCACCTTCATTTGTATATATTACAATAAACTGATAAATCAGTAACTTTGAAATCTACTCCAGGCAACCCATTGTGCTCTGCTTTGTGTCTCAGGATCATTTCATGGATTTACCATCTTCTGCCAGTCACAGTACCTTCTCCCCACCAGTGTGAGAGACTGAGATGCAGAGGCCTCATGGGAATATATAGATAAATAGGACACCCAGTGAGCAATTTCAATTCTCAAATACCATAATGTAAAAAGTACTCTCTCCTGACTGAAACAGAGAAAAGTAGCATGTTCCACATTGGTTACTTGATGGGGTTATTGTTGACAAAACAAATGTTTTCACCTTCTTCTAGAGGGGCAGGCTTAATGCACTTTCAAAATCAATTTATTTAGTTACCCATAAGCCTCTTTTGAGACTTTACAAAGCCTCCAGCCCAGTGAATTCACTTGTGTCTGAAGAGATAAATAAGCACAGTTTTTGCCCTTGGAAGTGTGGTCACTATCAGAACAAATATAAGCAGCCAAAATGAAGAAACCAGGAGGCAATCTATCTTGCCCTTTTGCCAATGGCACATTTTTTACCCAAGGATCAAATGTGCATTCCCTGGGGCACCTGGGTGGCTCAGTGGGTTAAAGTCTCTGCCTTCAGCTCAGGTCATGATCCCAGTGTCCTGGGATTGAGCCCCGCATTGGGCTCTCTGCTCAGCAGGGAGCCTGCTTCCTCCTCTCCTCACTGCCTGCCTCTCTGCCTACTTGTGATCTCTGTCTGTCAAATAAATAAATAAAATCTTAAAAAAAAAAAAAGTGCATTCCCATCCCCACTGACTGGACCATTTTCTGGTCATTCCTACATGGTTGACTTTTTCCAAGGCAAACCAGGCTGGGGAAGAGCGATTGTGTCTCCTGCTCCTTCCAGACACTAGGGTAAGTGAAAGTTCCAGGGGTCTTTGCCACCTCCCCTCCTCTGAGCTAAGCTGTTTGATTTTATGGAAAGGTTCCTCTGCACTCTGGCAACCTGAAGTGATTGGAGAAACAACGTGTTTTGTTAAGAACCAGTTAATAGCCACTTGCCTAGAAAAATATCCAATTAGCAATTGGCCTTTTTGAGGCTTACTCTGAGGGTTCCTCACCTTTGCTCTTCATTGGCTTTGAGAATTCTTAAGGGATGGAGCTAAAAGCTCTTTGGAGATTGAAGAAATAGGGCTGCATTTTATAAAGAGGCTTTGTCTCTTCTTTTCTTTTTCTTATTCAATAGTCAGATCCCTGAGAAAGAGAGAGGACACCGAGGAGAGGACTGAGAAGCGAAGTTTTCTCTCCTGCTCAAATCTGCACCCACAGCTGATGGGGCCTGAGAAAGAAGGCGGTCCTTGAGCTTTCACTGAAGGCTTTATGCACTGTGTGGGGGACATTGCAGTCCTTTACGCCATGTTGAATGGGTGAGCAGAATCAGTTTTTAAAGACCACATGAAAATACATCCTCTGTAGAATACGCCAAAATCTGCTGAATAATATTTATCACGATTATGCATTTCAGTGTAAAAGGACAGTTTGTTTTCCAAAATAAAGGTGGTCTGGATGTTCATGCTGATTTTTCTAGAGATTCTCACACCAATGAGGCAGAACGTGGCGCCCGACCACCCCACCCCAGGCCAGTTTAAAATCAGCATGAATGCTGCGTAATCTAACGACAGGATTGATCCAGGTCAGGTATTAAGGGCTAAAATGGATTAAACAAAAGACGTTCCCCTTGTAACAAGAAGGAAAAACTTCAAAGGTGGGATTTGTTCTTGTTATGACAAGGGAAGTGGATTTACAAACTGCCTTGGGGCACACCCCTCTGTGACTTTCAATTTGCTATTCTTGGTAGGGGGAAGCTTTCTTCTCTTCTTCTACCCGCCCCCTCAAGCTCCTGGAGTCCCCCCAGGGATAAGAACTTCTGGTTAAAAGGATCAGATGGGGAATGCTTTTTCCTGTTTGTTTTTGAAGACCAGGCACCCCCCGCATCTCCCCATCAAATGACACTCCTGTTCAGGCACCTCCCAGATCCCCATCACTCACCCATAACAGTGACAATGAACAAGTAAAACGGGGAGTGCCATTTAGAACCCTTCAACAGAGCAGACAGACTGAACTCTCTGTTGTGGTGCTTGCATTTGGCATGAAAATCCCTGAAGAGAGAAATGCAAACAAGAAACAGGGCATCCTAAAGGGTTAAAGATAACTCTACTGAGAGGAACTAACATGCCTCACCACATACATAAACATAATTTATCTTCTAGGAATTCAAAGCAGGATGTAGTTTTTAGTAAGATATGTACATATATACATTCACATACATATGTATCCATATTCTATGTATTGATCAATTACTGACTTAAATCACCTTAAAATACATAAAACTTCTCTAGGATAAAAATCCTACCAATGCCCGGATGTTGATTTCAATTATGTTTATAATAATATTACTCAAACATATATGAATGTAAAACTAGTTATGAACTCCTTGTCTTGCAGTTCTTATAAAAACTAAAGTATGTGCAGTAATTATAAATGGCAAAAACAGTAAAATTCAAATTAACAACATTAAATTAATGTAAAATACAATGTTTTCTTAAAATTGAATTACCATTTACGACATGATTTTGGAGCAGCCTGCCCTCCCGTGTTCTGTTGAGTCTGCCACACCAGTACAGCTATTGGAATTCCTGGAAAGCTTTTTTCAAACGAAATACCATGACATCATTTGACCCTTATTTGCATATTCCTTCTGTCAATAATTGTTATCATTATGATCTCTTCAACTGTAATGTATATTGTTTCATTTTTCTGATGCAACTATAAAAACCTAATATGTGATTTATATATTGAATTTGCCTGTATTCTTTACTCATTAGTCTGAAATAGCAAAGGTACTTCTGGGCTCCAATGATGCTACAGTCACAGACATTGGTGCTGAAATTCCACAACGGGATTCTATTATATGTCATCTGGATGATCCAGAATATGATTTTGTGACATTTTTCAGAGATAGTTTTCTGCATAAAGTCAGCAACTTTCTATAGACAATGGAATGTCCTCTGAGAATATGTCCTTGGCCCTCAATTTAAGGATTCTAAATTAATCTCACAAGTTAAACACTGTCTTTGTCCCCAGAACTCATTCTCTTGCTACAGGACTGGGCACCTGAATTAGAGAACAAAAATATTCTTCTTTTATTATGAAGCAAGAGTGCAGGTCCCAATTAAATAACTTGTCTTCCTTATCTAGTGAATAACTATTTCCCCACTAATAAATATAAAACCAGGTGCTTCTCCTTAAGGACCTTACAATCTACTTGAGATAAGACACAAATGTAAGAAAATTTTAATATTTGAACATATTCAGAATTTGCTTATGAAGCATCAACATTTCTTGGTTAACACACAAATTTTAAATTAGGCTTTGGAAACATTTGTCATTTACATTTGAATACTTAATTAAACTTCATATTGTGATCTTCTGTGCAGTGAAAAATGCAGCATCTGGAAGATGCCAACAGTGTTTTTTTTTTTAATTAATTATTTAATTATTTAATTTATTTATTTAATTATTTAATTTAATTATTTAATTATTATTTTATTTAATTATTTTTTTAATTATTTATTTTTATTTATTTATTTGACAGAGAGAGATCACAAGTAGACAGAGAGGCAGGCAGAGAGA
>NC_081569.1:102797691-102869896 GCF_022355385.1 Mustela nigripes
GAGGGAAGCAGGCTCCCTGCTGAGCAGAGAGCCCGATGTGGGACTCGATCCCAGGACCCTGAGATCATGACCTGAGCCGAAGGCAGCGGCTTAACCCACTGAGCCACCCAGGCGCCCCTGCTATGGTGTTTTGATCTTGTCTCCTGCTTGTAGCCCTCAGGGGTTAGACTGAGTCTCGTGTAGTTTCATAAACAGAAATTAGGGGGCCCCATTCTTCAGCTTTCTCCTTTCCTGTGTCCTCCACTCTCCTGATTGGTTCCTCTGGATCCCAGGACCCTGAGATCATGACCTGAGCCGAAGGCAGCGGCTTAACCCACTGAGCCACCCAGGCGCCATCCATCAGTGGTTTGAAACGTAGAAACCTGGTAGCATTTGGACTTCGACTTCTTGATTTTTTTTTTTTTTTAAGATTTTATTTATTTATTTGACAGACAGAGATCACAAGTAGGCGGGGAGGCAGGCAGAGAGAGAGAGAGAGAGAGAAGCAGCCTCCCTGCTGAGCAGAGAGCCCAAAGCAGGGCTTGATCCCAGGACCCTGAGATCATGACCTGAGCCGAAGGCTCACTGAGCCACCAAGGTGCCCATGGGCTTAGACTTCTTAAGAAACATTTGTGTCATTAGAATGACCTTGAAAGTTGTGATCAAAATAGTCAAACAAAGCCAGAAGAAATCTCCACAGTTGAACTGGGTATTTTTTTAAATCTGAAAAAGTTGTAAGGTCGTAAGAGATAAAATGTATATGGAAAGAACACACACTTCTGGTAAGCTTAAAGATCTTTGGAATTAGGGAGAAAAGGGCTCCCTGGGTGGCGGTCAGTTAAGCATTCAACTTTTGATTTTCACTCAGGTCATGATCTCAGGGTTGTGAGATCGAGCCTGCTTAAGATTCTCTCTCCCCCTCCCTCTGCTCTTCACCCTTCCTCCCTCTCTCCCTCTTTAAAAAAGAAAAAAAAAAAGGAATTAGGGAGAAAAGAAATTTACATACAATTAAGAGCCCAAAATATGTCAAATATAATCTAGTGATTTCCCCAGCAGGGTGTATGTTCGGACTCTACAACTATAGAACAATTAGGTAATTCGTAATTGGAACATAGAACAATGGCCTATCTGGGACCACCCATTTGGAGGGGTTTAATGTAGTGACTATAAAGCAGAAACAGCACATTCTATCTGGGCTGCTGATAAGATGCCTCACTTGGTTGGACCTGGAACCTCTGGTTGTTATGCAAACTTAATCCTTAACGTGGCTTTTAGCTAACTCAAGTCTTTCAATCTGGGAAAACAGCATGAAATGTGGAAGTGGTAAGAGGCTCAAACTTGTAGTTTCAATAGATTCGAGTGGAAGGATAGCTGCATATTTGGTATATATTACTACTTGTAATACTTGAAAGAATCTGTTCTCCTCGAGTAACTGATGAGCCTTCTAATTCCTATACTAAAATGTGTAGAGTCAGTAATTGATTTAGACTCATGATTTTAAATTGAAATCAAACTAAGGTTATCAGTATCATTGGACTGTTTAAGAGAGCTTATCAATGACCATATATGAATTTCACTTAATGGATTTATAAGAATAATATGAGTACTTGGGAAGTTTGCTCAATCAAACAATTAAAGGACCTTAAATGAAAATCAGGGGGTCCCCTGGATGGCTCAGTCAGTTGAGCATCTGCCTTTGGCTCAGGTCATGATCTCAGGGTCCTGGGATCAAGCTCCATGGCAGGATCCCTGCTCCACGGGGTGCGCTCCCTCTGACCCTCCTCCCTCTGTGCGCTCTGTCTCTCTCACTCCTTCTCTCTCAAATAAATAAATAAATAAATCTTTAAAAATAAATAAATAAAAGAAAATCAAGTACATAAATTAATAAATGTAATTGAAAGTATTCTAAGATATTTAATTTATTAAATAAGTTTATTCAAAGGGCCAACTTAAAAAGTGATTATTCAAATTTGCTAGGCTAATAAAAAGAAATCCACACTTAATTTATAAAATAAAAGTACTTCTTTTACTCTATCATCAAATGAAAATACAAGAACATTGTTATCTTAATCACCTTTATAATTACAGCATTAACTATGTTATGTTTCATTTTTCTGATGCAGTTGTAAACTAAGGATGTTTGGGGTCTTCCTGGAAACGTGAAGACATTCCCTGTTGCCTCCCCTACCATCACCACTACCACCCGCAGTGTGATCTCACTGGGGTTATAGGGAAAGGCAGTGTTTGTCTGGCCAAATCTTAAATGATGTAATGCACCTCAGGCTGAGTGCTGTACCGTGAAGTGAGAAATGTGGAGTCTGCTCCTTCCCAAACTGTTCACTACTCCTTCCCAATACACCCCTCTCCCCATTTCCATTACAATCCATGGCTCACTTAAAGCAAGGGAGACAGAGCTCTCCGGAGCTTCCTCACACGGGAAGACTCTATTTGGGTGAAAGCTATTGCTGAGTACTGAACTATGCCCCACCCCCTCCAAATTCTTATTTTGAAACCCTAACCCTTGAGGTGAAGCTGTTGGGAGATGGTGCCTCAGGGAGGTGATAAGGGTTAGATGAGTTCAGGAGGCTAGACCTCTCATGATGGGGTTTGCATGCTTGTTAGAAGAGACATTGGAAAGAAGTTTTCTCTCTCTCCCTTTCTCTTTCTCTCTTTCTCCCCCAAGTGAGGTCACAGTGAGGAAGCAGCATCTCTGAGCTAGGAAGAGAGTCCTCACTGGAGGACGCCATCACTGGTACCTTGATCCTGGTCTTCCCAGCCTCCAGAACTGTGAGAGGTAAATTCCTGTTGTTTAAGCCACTCAATCCATGGCATTTTGTTATAGCAGCCTGAGAAGTCTAAGACAGTTATACCCAAGGAATAACCCTTCTGATTAATCAAGATAGAAAAGTAAGATATCAATTGCATCCACGATTAATCTTTCTAATTAGCAATTTCAATAATGACTGAAGGACTCAGGGGTAATAAAGGCCCTACATACTTTTTTCTACAGTGTGCCATTTAATGGCTCATTTCTAAACCTACTCCAGGATTGAAGTCATCTAAACAGTTTAATAATAAAGAGGGATGTTTTCCAGATTAAACCAAAGAGAAGTTTCATAGTTACTGAGGGAACTATATGGTAAATGGTAATGATGACCCCAATTTTTTTATTCCTCTCTATCCATGCCCTTTGTCACATGTCTTTGCCCTCCAGAATGAGCGGGATAGCCTTATGTTAATGCCCTGTACCATGACACCGGGCTTAGCCATATGGCTTGCCTTGGTTACTGTCACTTAGAAGATAGGATGCAAGCAGGGGCTTGACATGGGCTTGAGTATCATATTGGCTTTCCTTAGCACTTCTGGCAACACCATGGGAAAGTGCCGGAAACTGGACAAGGACTGAGTCACACCAGTTACACCAGCCTACATCAACCTACAGCCCATATAACCACACACATGGTAGCAAGCCCAACCAAGTTTGGCAGAGCAACCCAGCTAACTTCCAGATGGCCTCAGAAGCATGATCTAGAAACACAAAGGAACGCAGACGGCAAACGTGGAAAACATGCTCTACCTCATCATTCCCACTAGTGAAGGCAATGGCTCATATTTCTTTTCATACCCTGACTGAAAACCTTTCAGAAAGTTGAAGCTGGTGTAAGTTTAAATAACTATGAAGCTATTTGGGCTCTGACTTGCAGAAGTGGCTTTAAGATGTATTTATCAAACAAAAAAAAAAATGATAGCCTTCAATTTTTCCAATTTTCCAGGTTACTGAAGGTACCCCTCCCATAAGGATAATCCCGTGTTCGTTCTGCCTAAACTCATTTTCTACATGAAGTAATTATCAGTCTGTCAGAAACACAGCCATGTTCTCACCCTGTACCCTGGCAAACAAGTGTGTCCTCATCATTACAGGATATGTGAGATGTCAGTAATGATGTGTCTTTCAGGGGCTGGCGGAGGGACACATCCCAACAATGTGTTACTTCTAAAGGTGATTCTTTCTTATCTAAATTGGGCCTAACTGAACCCAGAAGTACAATGCCTGATGAACATTCTTCTCTGCTCCCTACATAAGAGAGAAGAAAGCCTAATAGATCTCTCACATATCTAATTCCTGTAGCTTGGATCCCAGTAATGAAATGAGAAAGAAGTCCCCTGAATCATTTCTAATCTGCGCCTTTTCTCAGAGGAAAGGTCCCCAAGGAGTTAATGTCATGTCACCAACTAATTAGATCTCCATTGCTTAGCAAGAATTCTATACCAAAGACACAGTAATTCTATTAGAAAACGAAACCACAATATTGTACAGTTCTAAGGCTACTAAAATGGTATTTAATTATCCAGGTAATGTAATTATGCAATCAGTTCTAATCTGAGATCAAGAAGAAAAGTTCTTGGTGGGTTTTTTGTGTGTGAGAGAGGTTTTGTGAAAGGGCCATGCAATTAATATGACACACTTAATTACTGAAATGTAAAGTTATCTTTGCAAGAATATATCCCCATCCAAGCATGTATGCTACATTAGCTGCTTAGATCTCTGCCATTACTAATGTATTTGTGACTTCTTATCTTATAATGACCTATGGTAATAATTAGCCCCGTGACAGAACAAAGACCTTAGCACTGTATTGCAAAGCTCAGTTCTTGTATCATTCCCTAGAACAACAGAGAAACAATAAGGACTCAGAAAAGAGTTGAGATTTCCTTAAATGTTAACAAAATGTTTAAAACATCTATCTAAATCCTGAAAATCCACCTGAAGCACACATTTTCAAATATGTGCCTTACTGTAAGAAGAGAAAAAAAAAACAAACATAAGGGATAAATTAAATGGGTTTACATGTGCCAACAAATTACATTCTTCCCTTATACTCTATAATCCCTTAAAAATACAACTTCAAAAAATTCCTTAAATAGTAGACTTGATTCTTAGGGCTAATACTGCTCTGTTTTACCATGATCGTTATTTAAATTTAGGGGTTTTTTTCAGGCATGCCTCTATTACCTAAACAAGGTTCTCTATGTGTTTTATTTCACTTGACTGTCTTCTTTAAGAGTATTGGTGTTTGCTCTCTGGCGCCCTGAGAAAGAGAGAGCATAGTAGCCTAGAGAAACAGGTGGCACAGACAAGAACGTATGTGCCAATATGTTCCCCTTTTGCTAAGTCTTCCTTTTCCTATCTTGAACTGTGAAACTTTCCAAAATCCCCCATCATCAGTTTGAAAATTAAGTGAGCCTACTAAAAATTTCCCTTCAAGTCAGAAACTCCTCTTCTGTGTTGTTTCTTCTTACTTGTTTATCCCTTTGGCCAATAGCTGTGCAGATGATTTTGTTTCCCAGCATGGGTAGAAGCTTGATGTGTGGTTGTTATTATTTAACGTTGTTTGAAATCTTGCTCCTGGAGGGTGAACATTCGAGATAAGTGAGCTGGAAGCGTAGGGGAAGCATGTGTCATTCGCTGATGGGCGAGCCCACAGATTCAGTGACTGAGATGGGACCAGAATGCATTTTCTTTATAGTCAGGAGAGGAATTCGCTGGCAGAGTGGTTGGGGATGAATTCGTTTTCTATTGCTGTGAAACAATTTACCACACAGTGGTTTCAGACAACACAAATTTGTTAGCTCCTAATTTCTGTAGATCAGGATCCACCGGGCTAAAATCACAGTCAGCCGAGGCTGTCTTTCTCACCCGGCCCAAGGTCCTCTCGTTCACAGAATCCATTTCCTTGTGGTTGTAGGACTGAGATCCCCAATTTCCTGCTTGCTGTTGGCTGGGGACCACTCTCAGTTCCTACTGGCTGAATACAGGGCCTGAGGCCCCCATGGGCAGTTTCCCAGCCAGGATGGTTTTCTTTCCTCTGGGCCAGCAAAAGCACATCTCTCTGCTTTCCCCTTCTGTGACCGGCCGGAGAAAGCTCTGACTTTAAAGCACAATATGGTTGGTAAGACCCATTTGGATGATCTCCCTATCTTAGGGTCAATTGATGTGGAAAGGTAATTTACATCTGCAAAATCCCTTCAGAGTAATACCTATATTAGTGTTAGATTGAATATCTGGGGGAAGGGGTATTATTACACCAATGGCTGAAAGTTGGGGACCATCTTAGAATTCTGCCCACTGAGAGAGACGCGTCAGAACCTCAGTCTATTCTTTGAAATTGCTGTGGCACCTAAAACTTTCTCATAACAGAGTCATTCCTTTGGGCTTAAGCTTTATATTTCTAAGAGTCCAGTAAACCAATGACTACACCCATTATATTCTGTAATACCACTGTGGAACACCTGCCATTTGCCAGATACTATATAGTACCTTATTTAAGCTCAGCAACCCTGTGAGACAAGTGTCATTATCCCTACTTTATAAATGGGGAAGTTGAGTGGGTCGAGGGGTTGGGGTAACTGGGTGATGGCTATTAAGGAGGGCACATGATGCGATGAGCATTGGGTGTTATATACAACTGATAATTACTGAATCCTACATCTGAAACTAATGATGTACTTACTATATGTTGGCTAATTGAATTTAAATTTTAAAAAAGACATGTATATTTTCACATTAAAAAAACCATCAAAGGAAATTGGGAAGCTGAGAGTCAATGAGATAAAGAAACTTGCACAGAGTCACACAACTATTCATTCATAGTTGGGACTGGTGTACAAATTCAAGGCTGTCTGACACAAAATGATGGTTTTACCCATTATGCTACTCCACCTCTCTGTATCTCTCAGAGTTCTGACAGAAAACAAATATCATATACTCAAACAGGGGCTTAATTAAAGGATTCTTCGTAGAGGTGTGGGCTAGGTTAAGGGAATTGACAAGAGAAGGAAGCACCTGGAGACTAGAAGAAGGAGGAATCCATGACCACCTGTGGGCCTGAAGAGACAAGGAGAGGGAATAGAGATAACAGCAGCTAGGGAAAGTACTAGCTAGGGAGGAACCCAGGTGTTGGCAAAACCTGGCCCTTGATAAAGAATTTACCTTTATTTCTACCTCCAATCTCTCAATATTAGTTTCCATTGGGCAAACCCAACTGGAAGACAGAGGACAAGAGAGCACAGGTGATGTAATCCACTGGATCAGCATCCCAGGGCAGTGAGCAGGGCAGTGTGGGCTGGCTCTAGAGAGGGAAATGGAGAATGGAAATGGAGAAATAACCAGAATAAGCCCCAAAATGCCAAATACGCCTACATGGGCAAGACATGGCAAACTTTTTGAGGCCAAAGTTTCTATCTTACAATTTTTATCTCCATATAATTTACAGAGACAAATATTTGATTAATACTTAGCAGCAGTTAGTGTCTTGACAAGTATATCAGTTTGCTAGGGGTGCCATAACAAGATACCACAGACTGGATGGTCTACACAGCAGAAATTAATTTCTTACAGCTCTGGAGGCCAGAAGTCCAACACCAAGGTTTTGGCAGGTATGGTTTCCTATGAGGCCTCTCTCCTAGGCTTGCAGATGGCCACTTTCTCACTCTGGCCTCACAAGTCTCTTTAGGTGTGTGCCCCCTACCCACTTCCATGTCTCTGTGTGTCCAAATCTCCTCTTCTCATAAGGACACCAGTCAGATCAGAACACGGCCCACCCTAAGGACTTCAATTTAACTTAAGCACCTCTTCAAAGGCTCTATCTCCAACTCTAACTGCATTCAGAAGTACTGGGGGTTAAGGCTTCAACATACGAATTTTTGAGGGACACAATTCATCCCATAACAACGTTGGTTTACAAGAATAATCTTGAGTTAAAAGAAAATGTTAAAAGCAAGAAGGACTTGGAGGGGAGAGAGAGGAAGGAAATGTTCAGGTTTTTGGCCCAATGGGATACTTCTGGAATATGCATTGTTCTAATAAGCTCTCCCTGTCTATTGGCAATCTTCAGGTAGTAGGGAGATAGGGATGAGGGAGACCAGACCTCCTGAAGAAGGACCCTAACGGGGAAAGGATGTTCATTTTATAATTTTGCCTGGTGATGCACTAACGGGACCCTACAGTAATGCAGAACAAGCATTTAAACTAGGTTTCCTAAAACAGAAATGCCTTCAGACATAGGTGAGTTCAGAAATCATTAAATTTAAATGGTTTCAGACCCACTTGTGATCATGCAAAATAGAATCAAGTATCCTAGCAGTGGCTTGCAACCCTGGCTATGTATCAGACTCTACTAGGAATTTCAAAAATTATAAACATAAAGACTTGGGCACCATCCCTGGAGATTCTTATAGAGTAAGCCTGGAGTGGGGTCTTGAATATTTTTAAAGCTCCTGAGATGATTCTAGTGTCTAGCCAGAGTTGAGAAACACTGGCAAGTTTTTACATAGAGGAGTTGTCTGAATGTGCAACTTAACACGGGGGAATTGATCTCTAAGAACTCAGTGAGCAATAGAAATTTTAAAAGTCTTGGAAGTTTGGGGGCACCTGGGTACCTCAGTTGGTTAAGCATCTGACTCTTGGTTTCCGCTCAGGTCTCCATCTCAGGGTCATTGATTCAGGCCCCACATAGGCCTCCATGCTGGGTGTGGAGTGGACTTAAAAAAAAAAAAAAAAAAACAGTATAGAGTGTGATGATTTCTTTTACTCTGCCACACGATGTGCATGAGCTCTGGAGCACATGTGACCAGGAGAGCGAAGCCAGGAATCCATTTCCTTTTGATTGCCATCTGCCTCTTGGAGGGCCCATTGCCACTCCAAGTGTGAGAAGCTAGCATTTAAAATATGTATTTTTGTACCTCAGAGTTCTAACAGCACAACTTCATCTGGTGCTCATCCCAGGAAATTGTAATTCCTGTTCCAGTTCTAGGGGAGAGACCGGCTGGGATGAGCTTATTCAGTTATCGGTGTGTGAGCATCCAACATGGCCCCTCTCAGGAGATGTTTTAAGGATTGATTTTTGAGTGTCTGCAATGTTCTCCTTAAATGCTGAGTTTAGTGCCGAATCTCTGTGTAAGATACGATTCTACTAAATTAATTTCACATGCTCTGTAAAGAAGAGCATCATTAAATCGATTTAAAAGGAGTATTCTAAACCATTTTATTCCTTCAACATTACATTAGTATTTAGTAAGTGCCTACTGCATTTACAGACTACATGAACAAAACACAAATTCCCTGCCCCAACAGAGGTTACAGTCTAGTTGTGAAGAGACAGGGTAAGAACATACTGAATATGAGGTGGTGGTAAGTGCTGTGGTTTAGGAAGGGAAACAAACCACGAAGAGCTGACTGAGGAGTGGTCCAAAAGGTAGAAGGAAAATGGGAAGAGTGTGACCTTCTGGTAGCCAAGTATACAAATGTTTTAGGGAGGGGGCGCTTGGGTGGGGCAATGGGTGAAGAGACCAGCTCTAGGTTTCGGCTCAGGTCATGATCTCAGGTTGGTGGGACGGAGCCCCTGCTTGTCTCTCATTCCTTCTCCCTCTGCCCCTCCCCCCACACTTACACATGCACAAGAGCATTCTCTCTCTAAAATAAATAAATAAAAATACATCCTAAAAAAATATTTTAGGGAGGAAAGAGCGACCAACTGGATCAGGTGATCCTGCTAGCCAAATAACATGAGTACTGGGAACTGTCACTGGATCTGGCAATGTGAAGGTCATGGTGACCTTGACAAAGGCAATTCTGAATAGGCAGCCATGATGATTTAAGTGGGCTCAAGGAAAATGAGGGGAGCTGGGAACTCTGAGTATAGACAACTCTGTAGGGGAAATTTGCTTTTAAAATGTTCTGTTTAAATTCAAAGCTGAGGCAAACACCATAGATGAGATACTACGTGAGGCAAGAAGGTAGGTCAGTCCACCTCTTCTAAAGGGATTGGCTAATTCAGACCCCAGGCAGTCTGACTTTGTGTCCCTTCTTCCCTTTTGGTGACTTCCCTAATAATACTTCCCCCTTCAGGATGGAATGATCTCTGCCTTCAAACTCTGCTAGGCAGCTGTCACTCTCAGAAGTACAAAGCAGGGAGGTCAAGCTTTTCCAATGACTCCTCATGGAAGTCATGACTCCTCAAATCCAGTGTCATCTGCAGCTGCCCACAGGGCTTCTAGGTAATACTTGGTCCACCAAAGCAGGTCTTAAGTGTTTCTTAAAAAAGGAAAACCAAAATGAACCCAAATACGTAGAGGAGCAAGCTCTAGAGTGTCTTGCCTGAGCAACAGGGAGGAGGAGGAAGCAGGCCTCATCTCTCCTCCTCAGAGAAGCCATGATGCTTTCAGGCCTCAAAGAATGCCTCAATTTATACAATGCACTGCTACAGCATTAAGCCTGAATGGCATTTGGTGGCAGATAAAGTCTCTCTGTGTCACACAGCAGAGAGCTGTGTGGCCAGATCTTGTTTAGAATTACATTTAAAACCTGGAAATCAAATGACATGTCCAGATAACTTCTGTGGTAAACCCCAAACCAGTTATGCTTCAGGTTAAGCCTCTGCATTTCTAAACAAATGCTTTTATTCTCTCCTGGCCAATACTGGGACCTTCCTGCCAGCAATATCAAATGGCAAGAGGCTGAATGTACCCTCTGTGTGAGCTTAAAGGAAAAACAGCCAAAGGAGGCAATGCCTCTCTGCTGAGAAAATCTCCATCTTTGATACATCTCCTCCACAGACGTATCAAACTGGCTCATTCCCTTTTGGCTTCTTGAATTATTTCCTAATCTCTAAAATTTTTAAAAACAAACAAACTAACTAACTAAAGAAACCTAAAAATGTCCCATCACTCCATAAAAATAGAATTCTTCATTTTCTAAATCCCTTTTCTTTATCCCTCTCACTTGAACAGATCCCTCCCGGTCATTGAATGGCAGACTCTCCCTCTATCTTATTTCTCAACATCTCAGGGTATGAACCCACAAGGAACATTGACAGACCCTCTAGTTGTCTAAGGCAAGAAAATAATCCAATCCTGGCAACAAAAATAGAAAAGGGACAAATTCGTTTGTGTTTTTTAATCCTCATTTTATCACCAAGTCCTACCAGGAATGCACTGTTTTAAGCAAGCTTAGAGGATATGCCCGTGATGTTGGTGGGGCCTGTGCTAATGTGTGTCCCTCATGAACAAATCCCTTTACCTCAGGAAAGAGCTCTGGCCTTCCTTTTTACCTCCCAATAAAGAAATCTATTCAGCTGGGTGCATGTGCTTATGGTCACTTCAGGCATGAGAAGAAGCCATGCAGCACCTACAGCTTCTATCTAAGCTCAGAGCTTGTAAACGGGTAGCTAAGATTTTCTGCTTCACATGCTCCCCCAACACAACATCTGATGCACAAAGAAGGATAGGCTCGGACACTGAGCACATTTCAGTCTGTTGGGGCCGGGACATATCATTTGTGGAAGGCCACTAGTCATCACTTTATTACTTTAGAAGTAAGAGAAGGATCTTTTTTTTTCTCTTTAGGTAAAAAATGTTGTAGTAGAATCTCTTTCTAAAAGAGTCATTTAAATATTACTGGTCACGTCACATTGTAGTTGTTTGGAAATAATTATATCCATATCACAGACAGTAAATAATAGATGTGCGTTCACTAACATTTTATTCATGTTCTGTTTTAATATGGCAAACTTAGAAGTAATTTAATCTCCCAGTAAATTGAAGTGGTGGGGGGTTCTTCACACAGAAGACTGCAAGTTATTAATTCTGGGCAGTCTTCATCTTGTACAATTAGTCACTGTTTGCAGCTGGAAATGTTTTATTAATTTTCCATAGCAGTTGATTTTCCACAGTTTTCTCAGTTTAAATTAAGCAGTAAGAGCTGCTGTTTCTTCTTAAATAAATTTTCTTTCCACAAAAATACATGCCTCTGGCTATGTCAATTTTCCCATTTGATTAAAGTGCCAGCAGGCAATTAATAACTTAATGCATTTTAAAGTACTTTTGGAAAAAGTAATTTGAATAGCCAAACTTGTGTATTTGAATGGATTGTTGCAGAAGATTTAATAGGCATTTGAAAATCCTAGAACCTTGGAAAGGACAAATGTGGCCCAGCAACCACGTCTGGGAGACTGTGAGGCGATCTTCATAAAAAGCCCATAGCTGGTACTCACACTGCGGGGGGTAGGGGGATTGGGGGAAGTACAGGTGACTACCATTTTCCAGGAGGCTGATGAAAGAAAGGCAACTTCAAATGGTCTTCATGGGAATATATAGAAGACTCTAGACTGTGATGTGTGGTCTGAGTGGGAAGCCATTTAAGAAGCAACGAGACAGCATGGATGAACATGGAAGACATGATGCTAAGAGGAAGAAGCCAGGCACAAAAGGACAAATACTGTGTGATTCCACTTACATGAGGTGCGTATTGTAGTCAAATGCATAGCGACAGAACGTAGAATAGTGGTTTCCAGTGACTGGGGAGGAGGGAATGGGGAGTCAGTGTTTAAAAGGTACAAGAGTTTCTGTTAGGGGTGATGAAAAAGTTCTAAAGATAGATAGTGGAGATGACTGTACAACATGAGATTCTACTTTTTTTTTTTTTTAATAAATTCACTTTCTTTTCTTAAAAGATTTTATTCATTTATTTGTCAGAGAGAGAGAGAGAGTACTAGCAGGAGGAACGGCAGGCAGAGCAGGCAGAGGGAGAAGCAGGTTCCCTGCTGAGCAAGGATCCTGATTCAGGACTCCATCCCAGGACCCTGAGATCATGATCTGAGCCCAAGGCAGTCACTTAAATGACTGAGTCACCCAGGAGTCCCAACATGAGAGTCTACTTAATGCCACTGAATTATATACCCATAAAGGATTAGAAGGGTCAATTTTATGTATTTATTATTTGCCATAATTAAAAAAGAAATAGCAATGTGGCTTCTTCCCATGCTCAAGGTGTAGAAGCAAGGACAGGGTAGGTCCTCCAATGCAAAATTTTCCATTTCCTTGGGTATTAGGGGAGAAGCCATGACTAGCTATGCTGATAACACAGGAGCCAAAATTGTGAATCTTACCTCTGGGAAGTGGGGTCAAGGGATGGCCAGACAGAATTCCAGCTGCTGGTGTGGGTGACACGGTGATGGCCATAGTCAAGAAAGGCAAATCAGGGGCGCCTGGGTGGCTCAGTGGGTTAAAGCCTCTGTCTTCAGCTCAGGTCACGATCCCAGGGTCCTGGGATTGAGCCCCACATCGGGCTCTCTGCTCAGCGGGGAGCCTGCTTCCTCCTCTCTCTCTCTGCCTGCCTCTCTGCCTACCTGTGATCTCTGTCAAATAAATAAATAAAATCTTTTTTTTTTAAAGATTTTATTCATTTATTTGACAGAGAGAGATTACAAGTAGGCAGAGAGGCAGGCAGAGAGAGAGAGGAGGAAGCAGGCTCCCTGGTGAGCAGAGAGCCCGATGCGGGACTCGATCCCAGGACCCTGAGATCAATCTTTAAAAAAAAAAAAAAAGAAAGGCAAATCAGAGCTCACAAAGAAGTTCAGCGAACAATCATAATTCAATTGGTCATTGAATTCAAAAGCAATTCAATTCGGGGCGCCTGGGTGGCTCAGTGGGTTAGGCCGCTGCCTTCGGCTCAGGTCATGATCTCAGGGTCCTGAGATCGAGGCCCGCATCAGGCTCTCTGCTCAGTGGGGAGCCTGCTTCCTCCTGCCTCTCTGCCTGCTTGTGATCTCTCTCTGTCAAATAAATAAATAGAAAAATCTTTAAAAAAAAAAAAAAAAGCAATTCAATTCAAAAGTCATCCTGGAGAAAGATGGCATATTCCTTTATGTAGACCATTACTAAGATACCACAGTAAGCAATAAGAAACAGTAAAGGTGAGATGAAAGTTTCTGCCATCAAAAAGCCCATTACAAAGGTATGTGTAGACTTGTGGCCCACAGTGTGGGCCACAATGCTGACAACATTGCATGATTCTCCAGCATATTTGTTAAGAAACAAAAACAAACCTACCCCATTAAAAATTATGATGCCTCCTAAAAGGTAACGAGGACATTCAGAGCTAATTTGGTTCTCTTTTTAAAGAAAACATGCATTAAAAAAGGAAAACATGCTGTGGTTATCTATAACTAGAGGGGCACCTGTTTGACAGTGAGGTCTCTAACTGACCTCTGTTTACCTGACGAAGGTTAGCAGACACTACACTGGATCTTAGGTATATTGGCCTAAGCTGAAAAGCTCAGTCCTGTAGCTATGTGTGTGCCTTCTGCTCCCACAGGTTTGTTGTATGCCTCCTGAGAATCAGTTAGGATTGTTCCCAAACCTGTTTAGACCGGGTTATTTTTAATTATGCAACTTAATTAAACATTATATAAGCTGATGAAATGTGAGCTCACGAAGAAGGCAGTCGTTGTTTCTATGAAAACCAACTTGGATGCCTTAGCAAAACTCAATAAAGGTGAGTCTTAAAAAAATAGTGTAGATGTACTAGGTTTGAACAAAGTAAAGTTTATAAAAATGGAAAAGGATTCAGAACATGGGTTGCTTTACAGATGCCTTTAACATTTTCATTTCACTTGAATGAAACCAAAACTAGAACCCACGGATGAGGGCCCCTGGATGTATTCTAGGCCTACATTACTAGAAACCAGCAGACGCAGGGACAACAGTAAGGCCTTGTCTCCCATCCAACCATGTAAGATAAGATAGCATTCATGGAACTTTCAGGTATCCAGGGCAGGGAACCAATAGTGACAATGGCAATAGTCATTGTCAGGACAAAGCCAACAGATTGGTAGCAGCTGCTTAGGTCCCATGTCAAGAAGTATTCTGAAGTTACCTCTGGACTCAGGAAGCAGGAATGTAAGGAATCAACAATGTTTTCCAGGGGCATGAAAGAGAAACAGAAAGAAAAAAGTGCCTCATGTTCACGATGACTGATCCAGAAAAAGAAAAATGAGTATAAATTAAAAACCAGAACTTCTAACTGCTAGTGATTTTTGTAACTCTTTGCCAGAACCAAGCCCAAGTGTACTTTTATTCTCATAAAATGGCACGTGTCCTCCAAAGCACCCTTCTTGTTTCAACCCTAGAACCACTTCCTCATGATCTGAATGAGATACATTTGCCTTCCAGAGGAGGAAACGAGGTCCCACCAATCGCTGACCTGCTCCAGGACTCTCCTCTGGAGAACAAGATCCTATTCACTAATCTTCCTAAAGAAATATCAACCACGTTGACAACTGTGTTAGATTCTTTTTGAAAAGCCCATTTTTAGGGGCTAGGGAGCTTACACTTCAATCATCCACCTGCTTAAAGAAAATGTAAACTTCTTTTTTAAAATGTTTCAAAGAATGACATCTTGTGTCTGAGGATGATGTTGGATTGTTTTCCTCACACTGAGCTGTCATGTTCCTGACACTCCTAATGTGGATACAGAGTCACATGCATGATCTCAGGAGAGAAAGGAACGGTGATTCGTGTGAATACCGGTTTTTCACAGATCTAAAAGGGTGATGTGTTCCCGCTGAGGGCTTCGGTTCACTTAGTGCAGAAGAAATGGCAGCTGAGTTGCATTGACTTAAAAAAGAAAAAAAAAAGGTATTGAGATAATAGGATTAATGCTAGCACCAGCTATTGCTAAGAACCAAAAGGTCAGTTTGATGTTTGCTATGTTTATTATTAAACATCGGGACATTAGAATGGGTTCCTCTTTTGGAGAACTGCTGAGAGGAAGAGGGGGCATTTAAAACTGATAAATCATTTGCCCCTTCAGAAAACACCTTTAATTTAGTCTTTTTTTTCATTTTTAAATTTCTTTAGTCACCAAATTCAGTTGTATTTGTTGTTGTTGTTGTTGTCATTGTCATTGTTTTGTAGATTTTTGTGCAAAAGTGGTCTACTAGATATACCTTGGTATATCAATAAGTTTCTGAGTTCTAGGTCTCTGAGAAAATCTGTCTCAGCTTTCCCCACCTAAAAAAAAGAAAAATTGTATCACTTGGTAACAGAAACCTGATGTGCATGGCCAAAACCAAAACCCCCGAAATAAACAAACAACAACAACAACAACAAAAGAAGGTTAAGTAAGATAGAGATGTCTTTTTTTCTCATATGAAAGAAGTCAAAGGAAAGCAATCCAGGGCTAGCATAGCAGCTCAATGGTCATAAAGGACAAGGTGCCCTCCAGCTTGATGCTCTGCCATCATTTATGTGCCATTTCATGTTTCAACAAGGCTTCTCAGGTCCAGATATCATGTCCACCTTCTAAGCAGAAGGAAGAATCAAATAAGAGTATACCTCCTCCCTTTGAGGACACGTCTCCCAAATTATACATGACATTTCTTTTTATATGTCATTGGCTATCTTTCAATCATTTGCCACATCCAGCTACAAGGAAGATTGAGGAACATATTCTTTTGACTAGATGGCAATGCGTATAACTAAAAATTAGAATTTTCTGTTACTGGGGCACATGGGTCGGACTCTTCATTTCAGCTCTGGTCATGATCTCAGGGTTGTGAGATAGAGCCCTGCATTGGGCTACTCGGTGTAGAACCTACTTAAGGTTCTCTCCGTCTGCCCCTCCCCCACTCTGCTTCTCTCAAAACAAAAAAGAAGAAGAAGGAAAAGAGGAAGAAGAATCTTCTGTTACTAAATAAGAAGGATAGAACAACCACTAAAAAAATGATATTTTTTGAAAATGATATTTTGAGAAAGAAGAAAATAGAATTATATAAAATGCTCAATTAAACCAAAAGAAAGAAAAAGAGTGAAACACAAAAATAGCAACAATAAATAGAAAAGAAGGGCAATAGAAAACAGTAATGACTATAACAGATATTAATCCAACCATATCAATAACCACTTTGAATGTCAGAGGTCTAAATATACCAATTAAAAGGCAGAGTTTGTCAGAGTAGATCAAAAAACATGATCCAACAATATGTTGTCCACAAGAAACCCACTTAAAAATTTTTTTTTACATATTTATTTATTTATTTATTTGACAGAGAGATCACAAGAAGGCAGAGAGGCGGACAGGAAGGGAAGCAGGCTCCCCGCTGGGCAGAGATCCTGATGTGGGCCTCGATTTCAGGACCCTGGGACCAAGACCCAAGCCGAAAGCAGAGGCCTTAACCTACTGAGCCACCCAGGTGCCCCAAGAAACCCACTTTAAATATAAAGATGTATCATATATTTAAAAACAGTATCATTGGGGCGCTTGGGTGGCTCAGTGAGTTGGGTGTCTGCCTTCGGCTCAGGTCATGATCCCAATGTCCTGGGATGAAGCCCCACATTGGGCACCCTGCTCAGCAGGAAGTCTGCCTCTCCCTCTTCCTCTGTTCCTCCTCTCAGATTGTGCTCACTCTCTCTCAAATGAATAAGTAAAATCTTTTTTAAAATTAAAAAAATAAAACACCACCATTCACATCAGCATCCCCCAAAATGAAATACTTAGGTATGAATCTAACAAAATATGTAGAAGGTTTATATGAAGGAAACTACAAAGATTTTATCTATTTATTTGAGAGATAGATTGAGAGGAGAGAGCATGAGAAGGGAGAGGTCAGAGGGAGAAGCAGATACGCTGCCGAGGAGGGAGCCCCATGTGGGACTAGATCCTGGGATTCTAGGATCATGACCTGAGCCGAAGGCTGCTGCCTAAGCAACAGAGCCACCCAAGCGCCCCAAAAACTACAAAACTTTGATGAGCAAAACCAAGGAACTAAGTAAATGGAGAGCTATTCCATATTCAAATAAGACTCAATATTGTCAAGATAGAAGGACTCAATACTGTCAAGACATCAATTATTACAACTTGATCTATAGATTCGCTGCAATCCCAACCAAAATCTTGGCAACTTATGGATATTGATAAACTAATGCTGAAGTTTATACAAAGGGGCAAAAGACCCAGAATCAACATAATATTAAAGGAGAAGAACAAAGAGGGTTAACGCTACCCAACTTGAAGATTTACCAATAAAGCTACTATATATCTTCTTCTTAAACTATAATCAAGACAGTGAAATAAATCAATACAGCAGAATAGAGAGTCTAGAAACAGACCCACATAAATATAGTCACCTGGTCTTTGACAAAGTGGCAAAGGTAATACAATGGAGTAAGGACACTCTCTTCAATAAATGATGCAGGAATAACTAGACAACCACAGGCAAGAAAACGAATCTAGACACAGACCTTACACCCTTCAAAAAATTAACTCAAAATGGATCACCAACATAAATATAGTGTCAAAGTATAAAACTTCTAAAAGATAACATAGGAGAAAACCTGGATGACTTGGGGTATGATTATGTCTTTTTAGATACAATGCAAAGACATAATCCATGAAAGAAATTGTTAATAATGGGGCACCCGGGTGGCTCAGTGGGTTAAGCCTCTGCCTTTGGTTCAGGTCATGATCTCAGGGTCCTGGCATTGAGCCCCGCATCGTACTCTCTGCTCAGCAGGGAGCCTGCTCCCCCCCCCCCGCCTGCCTCTCTGCCTACTTGTGATTTCTGTGTCTAATAAATAAATAAAATATTAAAAAAAGAAATAGTTAACAAGCTGGATGTGTACTGAAATTTAAAAGTTTTGCTCCATGAAAGACAGTTCAAGAGAATGAGAAGACAAACTACAGACTGGGTGAAAATGTTTGCAAAAGACCCATTCTATGAAAGGACCGTTATTCAAAATACAAAGAACTTCTACAACCCAAAAGTAAGAAAACAAACCACCCAATTAAAAAATGGCCCACAGATCCTAACAGACACCTCACCAAAGAAGATATGCAATGGCAAATAAGTACATAAAAAATGTTCCACATTCTGTATCATCAGGGCAATGCAAATTAAAACACTAAGATACCTCTACACATGTCTTAGAACAGCCAAAATCAAGAACACTGACACCAAGTTCTGGTGAGGCTGTGGGTCAACAGAAACTCTCAGAACACCATTAGTGGGAATTCAAAATGGCACGGCCACTCTGGAAGAGTTTGGTGTTCTCTTACAAAACTAAACATACTCTTACCATATGGTCTGACAATCATGTTCCTTAATAGTTACCCGAAGGATCTGAAAACTGTACATGGATATTTATAGCAGCTTTACTCATAATTGCTAAAACTTGGAAGCAATGAAGATGTCTTTCAGTAAGTACATGGATAAATAAACTGTGGTCCATCCAAACAATGGATTATCATTGGGCATCAAAGAGAAATGAGCTACCAAGCCATGAAAAAGACCTGTAGAAACCTTTAGTGCATATTGTTCAGTGAAAGCAGCCAGTCTGAAAAGGCTACATACTGTATAATTTCAACTATATAACATTCTGGAAAAAGGCAAAACTATGAAGACAAGAAAAAGATCAGTGGTTGCCAGGGGTGGGCAAAGATGAGTAGGCAGAGCACAGAGGATTTTTAGGGCAGTGAAAATACTCTGTATGATATTATAATGATGAATATATGTTATTTTATACTTGTTCAAACCCAAAGAATTTATGTTATCAAGACTGAACCCTAAGGTAAGCTATGGACTTTGGGTGATTATGGTGTGTCAATGTAGGTTCATCGTTGGTAAAAAATGTACCACTCTGGTCAGTGATAACGGGGAATGTGATGCGTGGGAAGGGGGCAGGAAGTATAGGGGTAATCTCTCTACTTTCCTCTCAGTGTTGTTGTAAACCTAAAACTTCTCTGAACAACTTGTTTTAATTAAAAAATAAGAAGAAGAATAAAGAGAAAACAAAAATTGGAATTAAGTCACATTCTTGCCCTCAAAGGAGCATGATAATCTGTGAAGACAATTTTAGGGAAAGCAACTTCTGTGCTTCAAAATTTCCTTTTTGATACTATGGGAATACTGATAAAGGGGGGATGGATTCTTGGAGGGGTGCAGTCTGAGTTTCTTTGCTAGAGTTTTGTTCCTAGGGTACTAATGCTGCCATCACCACTATCACATCCCCAGCAGACGTGAAATGTTTTGTCTGTTTCAAGGAGGTGGGTTTAGAACACTCTGGCAAGTTTTATCTTATTGTGCTCCCAAACTTTCCCTTCTCACACTAACAATCCCCAGAAAATTTCTAAATGAACAATCAGTTATCTCTCATCTTTCAACACTAAAAAGATAACAAAATAATACAAATTATATCTACTTGTTGAAAAGTTTAGAAAGAAAGTCACTATAGATAAAATGTGGAATTTAGGAGGGTTGCCATTTCTTTTTGCCGTCCCTAAAGTTTGTGTTGGTTTCCATCATTTTTAGGATATTCTCCTCTCCTTCCTTCATTTCTTTCTTCCCCTTCATTTTTTTTCTTCCTAAAATTCTCACAAAAGAGATTCATCAGAATTGGTGTACAATTCCCAACAAACCCCAAATCTCAATCTCGAAATCCCTGGTTCTTGGATTGCTGATACAACAGAATGCCCTGGGCTTTGGGCAGCAAGAGACATCTGTCTTCTGGAGGTTCTGGCACCAGGCCTCCCATCCAGACATCCTCCAATGCCTCTGTCCCTATCCCAGAGCCAGCCAAGGGTATTTTGAGGAGAACATCTCCCTTCTGCCTTTCTTAAGGGTGTTTTTTTCCTGCCGCCTTGTGCCTCTGCCCGATCTCCCTGAGCTCACTTGCATTGATTCATGAAAATCATCAATATCTAAGCTTTTTTCTTTATTCCACTGCTTGCAAATATTAAGCATGGGGTAACTTTTCTGAAAAGTTAAATGGAAAAGGTGAGTTAACAGGCTATTGGATGTATCTGTGCTCTTTACTCTTGGCTGAGGGAAAGAGCATCCTAAGCAATAATTTTAAATCCTTTTCAATGAGTACCTTGAAGCAATGAAAGGAGTAAAAAAAGCAAGCTCGGTGGAGAGCATTAGGCAATTATCATTAAAAATTATTTAAGCTTAAGTAACTAAAATAATTTATTCTATAAAATCATACGAAGTAGTGGAAAGGATTCTGCATGGTCAATTTGCTTTCTCATGTAGCAGCTGAAGAGGTAAGCAAAAATGTTGAATTCTAAAAGTCTCAACTTAGTGAATTAATAGAGATTTGCGGGTGGCATTAAATACCCAAAGATGATGATGAGTCATTGCTGCAAATGGATTGGCAAATGGGATTAAATGATTTCCAGTGATACAAAAACCAAATGAAATGAAAACATTGAGTTCTGCACAAATGATGACCTTCTCTGCCACTTCTACCATAAAATGAACACTCTTCCCCTATTTACAGAGAATCACTAGAGAACAGTGGTTAAGAACATGGTCTTAGGAGACAGACCACCTGAGTCTGAATTCTAGTTCTGCAACTTCAAGTTGTCAGTCGTCGGGTATGTCAACAAAACACCATGTACCTTGGTTTCCTCATCTGTAAAATAGGGCAGTGTGTGAGTGCTCATGTAAGAGCTTTGAGTGGGGCCCAGCACTATGTGTTAGCTACTTCTATCTGTTACGCATGCCTTCTTTGGTTGTTGGGTAGCTGTGTCTTTGCTCCAGGTCTCTTTGGGATTGTGAGCTGTGGAGGAACTTTGTCCTTCAGCCTGCATGCTGTGGTGGTCCTCACAGTGGTATGCTCATATCCCATTATTCCTCACTGTCCTTGGAATGTGGAGGAAATCGTGCGTGTTTATTCCGGGGGAGGAAGAACATCTTCTCATCTTACCCCCACTGCTTAGGATGTTCCTGCCTGTGTGAAGGGGGCCAGTGGCCACCTGTTCCTCCCCTCAAGACTCTACCAACAAAGATTTATTGAGCACCTTTTATGGGCCAGCCCTGGTGAGGAGCTAACTGAGACTGACAGGCACGGCAAACAGAGGAAGAAGGCACAAGGGCCATGAGAGCCCCTGGGATGCACCAACTGGGCTTTGGAGGGATCAGCAAAGATGCCATGCAGAAGGTGACATATTTAATTAAATGTTAAAGAATTGATAGGATTCTCCAGATAGACAAGAAGGGATGAGGTAGACGAAATCAAGCACTAAAATGCCCAGAATGTGACTAGTTTGAGGACTAGTAGGCAGGTCACGTCTTATGGTTCATATCCTGGTATTGGGCTAACCGTCTGGCAAGGATGTGGCTAGTCCATATGGCCTCTTTCTAGGTAAGAGGACAGAGTTAGTTCAAGCTTGGTGAGTGGGCCAGACTGAATCAGTACCTAATGCTCCCAGGCTAGGCTTCTATGCTTTAGTTCTACAATCTAGCTCCCACAGCTTTGTTACAACATGCTGTTGCCCTTCTCCTTAAGAACTGCATGTAACTCCACTCTCTAAATCCTCTGAAACTGCGTCTCAAGTTGGGGTTCTCAGACCACCTACATCAGAATCATATAGAGTGTATTTAAAAATGCAGATTTCAACCAGCGGTCCAAGATGGCAGCATAGGAAATTCCTGAACTCACCTCCTTCTGTGGCATAAAAATAGACACATTGATCAGTGAAAGAGAATAGAGACCCCAGAAATAAATCCATGCATATATGGTCAATTAATCTACAACAAAGGAGGCAAGAACATACAATGGGGAAAGGATGGTCTTCTCAATAAATGGTGTTGGTCAAACTGAACAGCCACACGTGAAAAAATGAAACTGAACTATTAACCCTACATCATACATGAAAATGAACTTAATCTGGGTTAAAAACTTGAGGGAAGACCAGACACCATAAAACCCCTAGAAGAATTCATAGGTGTTAAGCTCCTTATCATCAATCTTCGTGATGATTTTTAAAATCTGTCTCCAAAAGAAATGGAAACAAAAGCAAAAATAAACGAGTGGGATCATATGAAACTAAAAATCTTCTACAAAGCCAAGGAAACCATTAACAGAAAGAAAAGGCGACTTATTGAATAGGAGAAAATAATATATGTGATAACCCGATAAGGGGTTAATATCTAAAGCACATAAAGAACTTACACAACTCAACAGCAAAACCCAAACAATTTGATTTAAAAATGGGCAGAGGATCTGAATAGATATGTTTTTCAAAGAAGACATACAGATGGCCAATAAGCACATGAAAAGATGCTCAACATCACTCATCAACAGGAAAATACAAATAAAATTACAATGAGATATCATTTCCCATCTGTCAGAATGGCTATTATCAAAAAGACAAGAAATAAAGTGTTGGTGAGGATGTGATGAAAAGGGAACCCTCACGTGCAGTTGCTGGGAATGTAAACTGGGGCAGCCACTATGGGAAACAGTATGGGGTTTTCTTAAAAAATTAAAAATAGAACTACGAACCGGTCCAATTCCACCTCTGGGTATTTATCTGAAGAAAACAAAAGCACTAATCCAAAAAGATACATGCACAGTTATGTTCATTGTAGCATTATTTATAACAGCCAAGATTCGGAAACAACCTAAGTGCCCATTGACGAATGAGTGAATAAAGAAAATGTGGTACACACACACACACACACACACACACACACACACAAATACTTCTCAGTCCTAAAAAAGAACAAAATATAGGACATCTGGGTGGCTCAGTCCATTAAGTGTCTGCTTTCAGCTCAAGTTCATGATTCCAGTGTTTGGGAATCGAGCCCGACATCAGGCTCCCTGCTCAGTGGGGAGCCTGTTTCTCCCTCTCCCTCTGCCACTCCCCCTGCTTGTGCGCTCTCTATCAAATAAATACAATCTTAAAAAAAAAAGAAGAAGAAATTTTATTTGTGACACTATAGATGGACCTTGAGGGTATTATGCTAAGTGAAATACATCAGACAGAGAAAGGTGAATGCCATATGATTTCATTTACATACAGATTCTAAAAAACAAAACAAATGAACAGACAAAGCTAAACTAAATTCATTGATATAGAGAACAGACTATGGTGGTCAGAGGGAAGGGGGGGTTGGAAGACAATTGAAATGGGAGAAAGGGATCTACAGGTACAAATGCCCAGTTATAAAACAAGTAAGTCTTGGGGAGGTAATGTACATTATGGTGGCTATAGTTAACAATATCATACTGCACATTTCAAAAGTTGCTAAGACAGTAAATCTTAAAAATTCTTATCACAAGAAAAAAATTTTTGTAACTTTGTATGGTGACAGACAGTAACTAGGCTTACGGTGATGATAGTTCCATAGTGTGTATAAACATTGAGTCCTGTTGTATGCTGAAACTAATATAATGTTACATGTCAATTACACCTCCATTAAAATATTGTTTTAAATGCAGATTGCCACCCCTTACCACCTCTGTGAAATCAAATGCACTGAGATGAGCGCTAGAAATCTTCATCTGTAATAAGAAAAGGGCCAAGGTCGAAATACACTGTTAAAAGCCTATTTCCTGGTTAATTCTGATGAACTTTACAATAGGAGAACCACTGCCATAGGGCCTCAGAGAGAGCCCAGCATATTGTTTATATTCAATAAAACTTGCAGACATAGTGCGTCAGCAGGAGGGGAATGTGGTAGAGACAGGGCAGGGCAGAGGAATGGAAAGGCCCTCCGTAGGACCACGGGCAGCTGCTTCCACTAAAAAGAGGACTGAGGTCCTGTGGTGGGGAGGGACAGGGGTACATGGGCCATTGTGAGTCTTCTCTCCAATGCAGAGTAGGTGAAACCCTTGACTCAGAGACCTCTTCTGCTGCTTGTCCCACCTCCCTTCCCTGCTCTTGCTTTCCACAACAGAGCTTTTCCTCAGGGCAGGCTAACCATCCCTTCACCTTTGTGGCTCCTGAGAGCACATGGCCCTGGTGGCTATAGGCTCAAGCTCTCTTGTGGTTAGCTACACCCTGCTTCCCCAGACTTTCCGCTGCTCTTTGAAAAAAAGGAAAAATGTATTTCTTCAGACCTCCCCAGACCAGCGGATAAATCAGCCAAAATTTTTAATAGGCGACAGATGAATATATCACAAATGCCAGGTGATAGACTAGTAAGCCATGGACCTTCCAAAGCCTTGGTTTTCGACCTTGGCTGCATCTTGGAATCGCCTGGGGAGCTTTTTAAAAGAACTGCCTGGTCTCACACCCAGAGATCCTGAGGTATTGGTCTGGAGTACATCATGAGTTTTGGGGATTTAGAGAAGCTTCTCAGGGCATTCTGATGTGCATCAGAGTTAAGAACAACTGCTCCAGCAACATCATCATTTGAGAAATGCTAGAGTCTTCAAACATTCTGCCAAGTCAGTCCATTAAAGTGTAGTTGGAAGCAAGGGGTCATCAAATCATATCACCCTGGTCCTGGGACAAATTAAAGGAAACTCAACAAAACACACGCTCAAGACCTTGCTAAATTGTCTCTAGAAACAGAAGGAGCTAGAGAAAACTGCCCTTACTAGGACATGTTTCAGGGACAGAACTGCGACAGGTTGGAAGGAATTCTCTGACAGTATAATGATTCAAACCCCAAAAGGCATGCTCTGAAGGGCAAACAAGAGTTACCATGCTGTCTTCTATGAAGAATGGGCTCAGTTAATGATAGGAGTTTCGTTTTGCTGGTTGGGAATTAGAACTTTGGGGTCAGAAGAAAAAAGGAAAAAAAGAGAAATTTGGGACCCGAGCTGAACCGTTGACACCAGCAGCCGGTGTTCCCAAACGTTCCCACCTGAAACCCTAAGGCTTTTTCTACATATCGAATAAAATTGTAAAGAATATCAGCTTGAATGAGGTCCACGTTATGAAATCCTCTTGTCTCAATCTTGTACCTGCCTCCCTGTAGACAACCTCTGGTCCAGGTCCTCTGTCTGCAAAGAGGGGCATCCAGCCCAGTCTGTCATTTGGTAATGAAGAGGGAAGGTCAAAAGCATTGTTTTATTTTGAGACAACATTTTATTACAGCTATTGTAAAACCTCTAGCCAATTTCGATTTTTTAAACTGTGCAGTTATAACCTATTTTTGCCATGATTCGTTTTTTTTAAATCTTACTGATTCTGATACTTAAGCATTTTTTAAATTTTAGTTCCTTTTTTTTTTTTTTAAGTTAATCTTAAACTTTCTTAACAGATACAAAATGAAAGCACGGGTTACCTAAGAAGGAGTCTTGAGTAGAAAGAAGCATCTTTTTGGCAAGTAGTCCAATGACAAGGCAGTAAAGAGCTAAATTTCCTGGTGGAGGGGCATCAGAGAACTTGTAACTAACCGCCATCTGAAGTCAGCCTGGTACCTGGATGCAACCACACAGCTAATGCATTTTCAATTTCATGACCCATGTGTTTGGGTGGCTGCCAAAGGGGTGTCTTATCCTCACATATCATAAACTATTAAGTAACTGAATTTAACAGGCACTTTAAACCAAGCCCTGGAGTAGGTCTTTGGCAGGTGTGGTCTCACGCCTCCAGGAACTTATAATCCTCATGGGGAGAGAAGACATTTTCCTATACTAAGCAGTTAGATACAAAACTGTATCTCAACATAGATGTTAGAACAGGTACCTATATTTTAACTCAGTCAGTTCACCTGCAAAATGGAATAATAATACTCACCCACAGGGTTGTTGCTGAGTGAAGTAACTCTATGCCATTTGAATAAAATATTTAAGCCCCGAGCAAGTAATAGCTCAAGAAATGTTTATTTCTTTTCCATCTATTCATCAAGGGAAGAGAGAACTTAAAGATCACCAAGACTCGTAGCTTCTTTTTTTTCTTTCTTTTTTTTTTTTTAAGATTAATCTACTTATTGGCGGGGAGGCAGAGGGAGAGTTTTAAGCAGACTCTGTGCTAAGCGTTGAACATGGACCCCAACGCTGGACTCCATCTCATGACCCTGAGACCAAGACCTGAGCCAAAACCAAGAATTGGGCACTCAATTGACTGAGCCACCCAGGTGCGCCAGTATCTTCATTTTATTTTATTTTATTTTATTTTTTTAAAGATTTTATTTATTTATTTGTCAGAGAGAGAGCAAGCGAGAGCGAGCACAGGCAGACAGAGTGGAAGGCAGAGTCAGAGGGAGAAGCAGGCTCCCTGCGGAGCAAGGAGCCCGATGTGGGACTAGATCCCAGCTGGGATCGTGACCTGAGCCGAAGGAATGAGGAATATGTTATATGACACCCAGGTGTCCCAGTATCTTTGTTTTAAAAGTAAAACTCAGAAAGGTAAAATGAACTGCCCAAAGTCACACAGTTTAAAAGAGGCAGAGCTAATAACCAAGGAAACAAACTGTATTTCTCTTCGAATTTCTCAGAAAGCGATCGCCAGGGTTTTTCAAAATTCCACATAGCTCCCTAAAAGGAGTGCCCCAGAGCAATAACCTGGGGTCCTTTAAATGACAAAATACAAGTCCCCCATCTAGGTTTAAAGCCATAGTCATCTGTTTTCAGTTGAGAAAGCTGCTAATGGCTCTTACCATGCCTTTCCCAGTTGAAGCACAGAACCAAAACATTTGCAGCCTGAGGATTCCCTCCCACTGCTTGTAGATCAAACACAAACAGAAGCAGTGGGAGGCCGGGCCATCTCTAACTGAGAGAATCAATATCAATGAAACAGACAAAATCCCAAAATCTCAAAATAATGAAAACAAAGATATCCAAGTAATAAAATCTGCTAGAATCACAAAGACAACACAACTCCGATCTCAGCTGGCTCAAAGAAAGTGTCCATTAACAAGGGATTAACACAAGGGAAGTACACAACCAGTCAATAGGAAATGAAAACATTTCACACAGTCTAGTCGCATTTGAGCCCACCCTAGGATTATGGATGAGGGTGTGTTGAGACGGTGGTCCAGACCAGAGAAAGACAGTCTCCAGAAACCATCAACCAGATGCCAACTTAAACACCCCAAACTGGACTGAAAATTTGGGCTGACAAGCCAGCAGATAAGGAAAAACACTGGTTAACTGCCCTTAATTAGTCTTGTACATTGCAATTTTCAAATGAAAATTTGAAAGAAAGTCTCCATTAAAAAGGGGGCGGGGAGGGAAAAAAAAACCCTCAAAAAACCCCCCAAAACTGTGGAATAAAATTTTATTAGCTTATTATAAAATAAGTAAAATGGCATTCCCATTCCCAGTATGAAGACAGCATGGGCACTTTTCAATATAAAATATTACAGTTTGGATGAAATAGAAGGCAAATATCAAAATTAAATATAGCTGACCAGTGCGCATAAATTAGTATAATAATTATATTCCTCTAATGGCTGTAACATTCTTAGCAGCCACGCAGTCCATAGAATGGACTCAAAAGTATGTTATTTGTATTATAAAATTCAAACATTTCTGCAAGGGTGAACATTTAAAGTAAAATGAATAATTGAGGGAAATGCTCTAACTACATTCACTTGATTAGCATATCTGTAACCAGTACATTGATTTCAGATAAAACAGATCTCATGTATTTGTGAATCATTAGCAATTCCAAGAAGGTTGTCAATTTAAAAAACTGCCTGGCCCCATGAGCACACCAAATTCTGTAGTCTGAACTTAAAAATGTGAGTTGGACCCCTGGAAACTTGTTACAAAGAAAAGCAACAGAAAGGAACAGAGAAGAGGGAATAGCCAAAGTTTGAATCATTCACAGATGCTCAGCTATAGGTGTTCAGACTATTTTAATAGAAAACGAGCCCAATAATCATCAGTCTCTCATGGCTAAAGGGCCAGAGTTCACACATGACAGATCGGGACATGCCATCACACATTCAATCTGCAATAGGATAGATTATCTGAAAGTGGGACTGCCTCAAAAAGTCTGACTCGCCCCTAAGAGTTTCCCTATGATGGCCTCCAGGGTCACTATTCCAGAAGAAAGTCGTACTTATGATGGATTCTCCGGTTCCATCCAGAGCTCAACCATCCCGGGTCAGTCTCAGCAGCTGCTGTCTGAAAAATCTTTCCTCCACATGTTTTATGTCTACACGTGTAGATATAAGCTCATGGAAGTCACTCATCTATTTCCCAGTTACTAACATATTCCTCATTTCATCTACTAAGCATCCCATGTCTCCTAAGGAGAAAACATTTTTAGCAAAAACGTGAAGCTTAGTCCCCAAAGCTTATTCCTTAAATTCAAAGGATTTGAGGCAGGTCTTTGGGGCTATTAGAAAAGGCTTAGATAGAAGAGACAAGAGAAGTTTGGAATTGTTTTCTGTACCTAGCTGTTGGGAACATCTTTTCATGTAGATGCTCTCCTAACCTTTAAACACACACACACACACACCACTTAGCGAAGTGTTCTTCCTGCTAGTGTTCCAGCAGCCACATGGCAATGATGAATCCAAGGACAAAAGTCAACACACTGAATGGCGGAGTGGAAAGACAAAGAGCCTGGGTCCCTGGGAATTTCAGGCCAATGCAGTGACCCTAGACTGTCTCCCCATGACATCTTGCTGCATGAGCCAAACAAGCCACCAGCTGTCAGATACTCTACTATTTGCAGCCAGGCCACCTCGGAATGATAAATTGGTGTCTCTGCTTCATCTCCTTACCTGCAAAACGGGAGTGGAACCTTCACCAAGTGTCAAGATTTGCTGTAAAGCCTGGCTGGTAATTATATAATTCCTAGCCCAATGCTCACAGTAATAATTGGATGCTATCATTATTATTTTTTATTAATAAGATTGAAGTGAGTATTTCTTTTTCTTTGGGAAAAGAGTCAAGCTTTCCCTGAGATAAGGACTATCTTCCGGGCAAGGTGCTGAGGTCATGCTGGGTAGAATCCGCTGACTGCACTCAGCTTTACAAGGACCCTTACCTTACTTAATAGGCAGCCTATACGCAGTCAATATCCAAAGACGGGGTCCCTCTGTCCTTAGTTTAGGAGATTTTTCTGGCTTATTGCTAATGCATACTAGCTATTTTTAACACTTGGAGAGCAAACTGTTGCTTTCTTTATAATGAAACCAAATCCCTTGGCTGCATTTCATTCCTAAGCAACAATCATACCAGCAAACTGTAAAATTAGCATCTAATAGCTCATTTCAATGAGAAACCAGAAAAACGTTCTTTGGGCACCACGGGTTTTTGCCTCCAAAGATAGCACTTCTTTTTTATTTCCTGAGTATGTGAAATTGCCCTAATTCTGATTTATTTAGTGTGATATGCATTTGGCTTCCTGGTTTCAATTTTGTGGCCAGAATGATCATTGTTGCTCTTTTTTTTTTTTAAGCCTGTATAAATTAGTTTTATTTGAAGCCTGTTGGTATGTTAGTCCGGCACAATCAATACAAGGGGCTTAAACATAAATCCCGTGTAATGATTTAGAGCATCCTCTGTGATGTACGTCCCAGCATCAAGACACTGGGCTGCAGCCCTTTCCCGGGCTCTTCCATTGCTTTGCTTCAACTTGGCTTAATAATATCAGCTAAGCAAATTGAGGATGCTGGTCAGTGGTGGTTGAGATTTGGTTAGGGCCAAACCAAACCAAACCAAAACACCAGTTTGCTAAGAGGCCCATTTGAGGAGTAATAACCAAAATAAATGGCCAAAATGAATCTTATGGTCTGTTAAGTAGGAGTTTTTCCATACCACAGAGATTTCGGTCCATTATTCAAAGGTATTTCAAATCTCTCAGTTGTGTGGAGAAAACTCTGTACCAGCTCTCTCCAACAGTAGCATAATGTGAACCACAAACGTGAAATATACACGTAATTTTAAGTTTTTTATTAGTCACGTTGAAATAAAAGTAAAAAGACCCAAGTAAAATGAATTGCAGTAGTATATTTTACTTAACCTCCATATATATATTCAAAGTACTATCATTGAACATACGATCAATAATAAAAATTACTAAGATATTTTTACATTCTTTCTTTGTATGAAATCCTTAAAAATCTGTGGTGTGTTTTACACTTACAGCACGTCTTGGTTCAGAACAGCCACATTTCAGGTGTTACATAGGCACACATGGCCAGGGGCTAACATATTCAATAGCTAAATTTTATATTTAGGTAACATTTTATATGCTGCCTTGACATCCTTGAACCTCATGGGGGCCCCCAAGTCCTAACTGTGAGTTCCCCTGCTTTTGCCACCCAGTGGGAAAGGCTCCCTACCCAGCTGGTTTCCCTAGCAGCCAGCTGTGTTCCACCTGGTCCTCAACCAAACGTCTCTGCAAGCCTATGGAATTATTCAAACAAGCCAATCACATCCTCCTCTGGGAAGCAGAAGTTACCTCACCCTCTTGTTACTACAAAGCATGGCGCGCGTGGTGTCCCCCTCCCCCAGGCTGTGAGTGTATGGGACAAATACATTGCGGCCGATCTCCAGTTCTGTCCAATGTCACGTATTCAGCTCTCCCTAGAACTCTAGGCCAGGGCTCTCTCTCCCACCCCTGAAGCCGAGAAGAGGTGAGCAAAACAACAGCCTGCGTCTATACTTTTTATGAGAGCTTTCAAGTCAATTTTTCAAAAACATCTGGAGGAATCTGGACTCCTTTCTCAGCTTTTTGACATTTACATTGTCGGAAAAACCTTAGTCGTAACTTTGTAGTATGTTTCCTCACTTTGTTAATATTTTGGGCATTCCACGGTGCTAATGTTTAACTCAGCTTTGTAGCTGCTTATGCTTGGTTCTGTATTATTTTGTTGTATGTTCTGATCTTTAGCACTTACGCTGAAGGGACTGATGAAATCATCATCATTAGACAAGAACATGAATTTCCTTCAGAGATAAACGCCTACTCTATGGCAAGTAGTTTAGTCTCAAAAGGATGACAAATTCCTGGCAAGCACACTGTCCAGCTCTTCCCCAACCTGAGGCAAGATCACTAAACCAGCTCTCCAGCTCAGAATGCTCTTGACATTGGAGATGAAATCTTCTTGTCACCTCTGGTCTAGAAAGCCTGAGCTATCCTTGAGCGTTCAGCATCCCCCGTCTATAAACAGCAATCAATGGGCTGCCTCCCCTTCCCCAACATACTACCTCCAAAGCATCTTTGGAATATATATCCCTCTTCACACACATCACACGCCCTTTCATCCAGGTTTCCAGTGTGTCTAAGGGGAGCCATTAGGTTTGTGTTCCAATGGGGCTCCCTGTCTCCAGGCCTCTACCTTCCCTCCATCCTCCACTGTGCAGCCCAGGTGGTCCAAAACTCAGAGTTCTCTTCTTCTCTTCTTCTACCAGGTAACCTCCAAATCCCTTAACCTGATAATCAAGACTGTTAACAATCAGGCCCCAGTCTATCTTTTCATTTTGTTTTTTTTAAAGATTCTATTTATTAGAGAGCTAGAGAGAGAGTGAGCATGAGCGAGGCGGGGGGGGGGGGGGGGAGGAAGAGGGGCAAGCAGGCTCCCTGTTGAGCAGGAGCCTCAAGACAATGCAAGGGAGGATCCCAGGACCCCGAGATCATGACCTGAGCCGAAGTGAGACGCTTAGTCAACTGAGCCCTACCTTTTCTTTTTAACCTTCTGCCACCTTTTCTTAGTTATTCCTACGCCAGATTATTTCCAGAAAAACCCAGGACCTTCATGCTATGGAATCTTTATGGAAGCTGCTCTCCACTGGGCTTGGACTGTCCCTAATTTCTCCCTGAAAAAAAAAAAAAAAGGTAGAGAGATTGGATTGAACATATTAAAGGAAAACCACTCCTTGGAGTGTGGGACACTGCCTCGTAGAACACAAGTTCTCCCTCATAAGTCAAGCACAGACTACTCTGTCAGCCATGTTGGACATGAAAGATAGCCCTGAGTCCTCGGCTGCTCCCAGCCGATTTACTCATGTGATTAGCATTATCAGGATAAGGATCTGTAAAGAAAAATTGTATCTATGAACACATCATAAAATAAAAATTATATTTCACTTCATTATAGTTCATCAAGGCTCAGCTTTGTGAGGACGGCTCCTAGAGCGGAAGAGGGTGGAGAACACCATCACTGCATTCATTCGGAAGGAGCCATAAATCCTGGCTCTAGCAAACAGTTCAGGTGGTTAGCCGCCCCGGCCTGGTCTTTTCTCATCTGTAGAATGCAAGTAGTAAGTTACCTACCTCCCAGAATTTTCAAAGGATGAGGGGAGAAACATCTGTATCATGTCCTCACACAAGACATACAAATAGCACCAGTAGTGGGAATATCACATGCTTATTTTAAATTCTTACATTTATCGTAGTTATTAATCTTAGAGAAAAAAAAAAACGATCTCTGATTGGAAACACACTGCAGTAAAACCCTGCTGTAGGATAGAGGACCCCAAAGATTTTTGTTTGTTTGTTTGGAGGGGTTGCTTGTTTTTTGTTTTCTTTTGTCACAAGAATACGCCGTTTACACCAAACCCTGCTGGTGGTAAGAGCCAGAGGCGAGTGGTATCTCCAGTGCCTGGCTTCGAAGGAAAGCAGCAGGCTCCCCTAGCCTCGGGCAGGTGACTAAACTTTTCTTAGAGTTTCATCTCCCTTATCAGTTATTTACCCACATTTTTCAGCTTGGAGAAATTTCAGATTTTTTTCCCCCAGAATAACTGGTGTTTTAAACAAAAGATGCCGGAGTGTAGGAAGAGGAAGCTTGCCAGGGTGGAAGGGGGACACACGGGACAGAATGTGCCCAAACTAGATCTCTCCCACTTCACCACCACCTGAGGAGAGTGCCGAGAAATTATCACCTTAACGGACAAAGAGGAAGGAACTGAAAATCTATTGAGTGTCTACCTCACACAGGTGCTTTGCTAGGTGAATGATAGAATAATAAAAACAACATTAGCTATCTTTTGCCATGCACTATACTAATTGTCTTACATTTTTTTCAGTTTACTCGCATGATGATGTTGTCAGCATTTAGGGAGGTATCTCCATTTTACAGAGGAGGAAACAGAAGCTCAGAGAGGCTAAGTCATTTGTCCAAAGTCACACAGCAAGTTATTTTAATTCCAGCTAGAACTAGACACTGGATCTGCTGGACTCCAGTATATCTGTATGCTCAAGTCCGTGTACTAACAGTAGCTATCAAAAGGCAAAAATCTCCAAGGGAAAGACTACCATTTCCTACTAACACTCGGCGCTAGTAGAACCCCTCACTCATCGTGGGTGCTCAGGTAATGTTTACAGAATAAATAAAAGTAGAGAAAAGACTGGAGCAAAGTAACCATAGAGTGTTTCTATATTGCAAAGAAGCAAGTGCGGGAAATAAGAGAAGGGACGCGAGGGTGTCCTTCATAATTCAGAGTGACACCCTGTAACACGGGTGTGTTATTGTTGGTCAGCTACATTTAATGATGCCCATAGTCAGAAAGAAAGTCCGCTGCTGCCACCATTGTTTTGCAAGCCCGGCTGGATTCTTTATACCTGCTGATTTCCATTAGATGCTGTTTAGAAAAATAATTGTGTGACCCTGCCCTGTTGTCATTAAGTAGAAATCATTGGTTTGGCTGCTAAAATGGAACTCTCGAGGACTGCAGAGAGAGCACCAATTTTTTTTTTTTTTTTAAGATGTTTTCAATGGAAGGCAGAAGATACTAGATGGCTTCCCATTGCAATCGTCCACACATGCGAGCCTCACTCTGCTGGAGGCCCTGGGCAGCCCAAGTCACAGAGCCATCAGTCACGGATTACAGCTGCGAGGGGTGCCTGTGCTTAATCTCATTTTTGAATGAATTAATATTATTAGTTTTGACAAATTAATGGTATTAAATGTGCAAGGTGAGTATGAATTATGTCCATATCCACCTATAACTAAATGTGCCTCGTTCTGGAGTAAGAAAGCTTATTGAATCCATTCAGTGGAATCCCCTCTCCTTTCTGTGTTTGAAAATGCCTTCTTAGAAGCCTTAAAGAGATGGGCTTATGCACCTATGGACACATATTTAATGATACAAATCTGGACTTCAGCAGGCTGAAAGGGGCTACATAATTGAGTCAGTCAACAGAGGAAGACACAACTTTGTGGTGACTTACTGTACATCCTTCCGAAGTTAATTCTATGTATACTCTGAGAAAATCCTATCTTTTAGAAAAACTCTGAGCCTCCCTGCCCGCCCTTCCGCCTTCCAATAAGTCAATACATGCTAAGGTATATCCATTTCCTTGGTATTAAAAAAGAAAAGGAAAAAAATAGCCATATGTTTCTGGGTATCTTTTCACTTTGAAACCATTTTTTCCCCTAACTTAAGTCTAGATGAAATGCATGCTGTTGAGAGTCCTAGGTCAGCAAAACTAAACATGATGTCTGTGGTTGTAGATGCTGATCAATGAGTCCGAATGATTTTCTTAATTGATGCTTTTCATGATTAATTTATAATGTCTATCATCTATAATGTCAGATACTGTCAACCTGTTCATTTTCTTGACCTGGACATTGTCACAGCAAATGCCACATGTATTCCCTGTATTAAAGACTCAAGACTTTGTTCAGATAATAGGCAGAGATTCCTTGATTTCAGGAAACGTTGATTCCCTCCCCCATACACATATGTACACCAACTATGGTAATCCCATTATCCTTTGTAGTGATTAGTGACCCAGTTCTGGCCACAGAGATGTAAGCAGAATAAAGCTTTTGAACCCCAGTGTCAAACCTAATACCTGCTACTCAATAACTAATTATTGCACTAATGAGATATATTCAATCTATATGTTCTCAATAGGTATTTAACAAAAATGTTTTTTTTTCTTAAAGATTTTATCTATTCATTTGAGAGAACACAAGCAGCGGGTAGAGGCAGAAGCAGAGGGAGAGGGAGAAGCAGACATTCCACTGAGCAGGGAGCCCGACACAGGGCTCGATCCCGGGACCCTGAGATCATGACCTGAGCTGAAGGCAGATTCTTAACCATCTGAGCCACCCTGGTACCCCAACAAAAATAGTCTGTACACCCATATCTTTAGTAAGTCTTACAGACTTTCTCAGAAAATGTACATATATGTACTCAAGTGATCACATCATTCCCCCCCCACCGGATTCCTCTTGCATCTTCTCACTTAAAATTTCCACCATTTTCCATTTATTAAAGCCTTTTGCCAACATTCTATAGAAGTGCTGTCCCATAGAAATATAATGCAAACCACACATATAGTTTTAAGTTCACTGGTAGCTACATTCAAAAAGTCAAAAGAAACAGATGAAATTAATGTTAATGACTTGTTTAAACCCAAATGTCCAGTATTACTTCAACACTAAGTATAAAAATTATGGAGATATTTTACCTGCTTGTTTTCATTTTAAGCCTTTGTCTCAGTACATATTTTATACTATAGCTCATCTGAATTCAGAATGGCTTTCTCTTTCTCAATCTAACTTCTCATCCTACTGACCTGGTTCATTCCACATCATGCTCAATGGTTTGAAATGTTCTCCAATTTATCAAATTTTCATTCATTTTATATCTTTCAATTTGCTGAGTATGTTTTATTTAGTGTCTACTAGAAAAAACAAAATATTTCCTGCCTTTGAGCTGTTTACATGGAGGTCTACTCCAAGCTCAGGACTCCTTCTTTGCTGTTCCCACTGTATTTTATATGCATCTCCCTTACAGCAATTGTTAGGCTTCCTGCATCTAGGGAAGGGCTAAGGAGACAGAAAACAGTGTCTGCTTACAGAGTGGTTTTGCCTGTGTATTAATGATAAGTAGGACTGTATATCATAGGAGTTTGAATTGAAAGAGACTTCAGAAAGTACAATGCTTCACTTTATGTGACAACTTGACTGGGTCACAGGGTACCCAAATACTTGGTCAGACATTATTGTAGGCATTCCTGTGAGGGAGTTTTGGATGAGATTAACATTTAAATTGGGAGGTTGAGTGAACCAGACTGCTCACCATAATGTGGGTGGGCCTCGTCTAATCAGTTGAAGGCCTGAATGGAATAAGAGGTGGACCCCTCCTCTGAGTAAAGGAATTTATCCTGCCTGAACACTTTTGATGGAGATGTCAGCTTTTTTTCTGCCTTCAGACTTGAACTAAAGCATTAGCTCTTTCTGGGTCTCAAGCCTGAGGGTCTTCAGAATGGAGCCACACCCTCTGCTCTCTAACTCGTTGACTCACCCTGCAGATGGTGGGACTCCTTGGTACTTTTCCTCTGGGGAAACCTAATACAGAAAGCTTTTATCCAACCTCTTCATTTTAGAGTTGAATCAACTAAGGACCAGAGAGGTTACTGATGGCTCAAGGTCACAAAGGAAGTTAGGAATGGATCAGGACCAGAAATAAGTCCTTGAATTCTTATATTAGTCCTCTTGCACACTATACCACACTGGTGTGCACTTGTGTGTGGATGTGTGCATGCACGTGCGCGCGCGCACACACACACACACACACACACACACACACACACCTTTTTAGAAATGAAAATTACCTACTTAAACGAGAATTTCGTTTTTGTACCCAACAGGAAAGGATATTTGGAACTCAAGTATATCATGGTGAGAAATCCTTCAGGTTACACGGATATAATTCATTAGCAGGGGATACAAATAAGGTTGGTGGTAAAGATTGAAGAGATGATAGTGATAGCTTTTCAGTAAGGGCGGAAAAGTCTGCCAAGGGTTTTGGCCCTGCCAGCAGATCTGAGTTGATGATTTCATGAATAAGCAAATGTGAGATTTGAGGTTTCTGTTTGGCACATTTTCTTGCTACAGTGCATTCCAACCCAGCAGTACCAGAACCTTGAGGATCTAAGAGTCAGGCTCAGCTGGAGTGAGCTGGAGGTCCCAGAACACAGCTGCTGAGGCAGCCTCTCATTGCCAAGATGCAGTGAGAACAGCAATAACCAACGTTTATGGAGTGCAACGGGCCGGGCATTCTTCTAAATCTTCTCTGGAGTTAGCTCATATAATCCAACAGGAACTCTGTGAGGAGCCGCTGTCATTATCCCCTTTCTGCACTTGGTGAAACTGAGGTGGGGGAGGTTGGTAAGCGGTGGGTCCGGATGCAGCTCAGGTGTCCAGCTCCAGAGCCTGTGCCCTTAACACCACCCTACCCTTCCCACGTAGATGCCCAAGCATTTCCTCTGGAAACTCAAGCAGTCCTAAGTTCTATTCAAGTATCTGGGCCGAGAAATCTTCTGACCTCCTAATGCTGCTTCCTGAATGAGGGTGAGGAGATCTGCTTTAGTCCTAGCTCTGTCACTAGTTAGCCACGCCTTTGGCAAGTCACACAACCACTTCTAGGCCTCCATTTCCTCAGATACAAATTATGTTGCTAGGTGAATTCTGACCATCACATCTAGCTACGAAGCTCTAGGATCCTAACTGCTTTGAGATTATACTTTGAGACAATCATTATACAGATTCTTATTGCAATCTTTTTAGATATATTCAGGAAATACCTGTAATAATATATAGATGACTTGCTAATTTGAGAGTAAAAATCTTCAGAGGGCATATGTCTTATCCTTTGGATGTTATTTTAACACCATGCACCTTCTAGTATTTTCAAATGGGATCAGGAAAGAAAAAAGGTTTCTGAAGGAGTTTTTTGTTTTTTTTTGTTTTTGTTTTTTTTGTTTTGTTTTTAAAGAGACAAGGCTGAGACGTGCATTAGGGTAAATGTTCTAATTATACATGGACATGTCGGGTGGGGAAAAGCACAACGGTTTCATTCATAGAGTCCCTTGTCCGTAGTTTGCATTAGCTGTTGTCCAGTGAAAGAGCATGGTCTAGGCAGACTTGAGACAGGGATTCTGGCTCTAGGTCTGGCGCCACCAACATCTCCTTGCTTCCCCGACCTCAGAATTCAAAGGGAGCTTGTTTCTGTTTAGTTCAACTAATTTCCTTGTGGGTCCAATGGTGAAGACATGGGCGGGGCCTCCCCAGAGGGTTCGGTTCTGGGGCCACGCCCCTAGTGCCAACAAACGAAGGCAACTGCACTGAAAGGAAGTCTCATTCTTGGCATCTCTCACAGGCTCCATCAGATATAGGGTTAAAGCTGGGAATTTCAAAGTTGTATCAAAATAATGCTGAGAAAAGAACAGAAGGATGAGTGCCCCCTTTCCTTCTCCCTGGCTCGGAGGATAGGATCCAGTACCTGCCCCGTGTATCATACCCAGGAGATAGACTCCAAAGCTCATGTTTTCCTCAGAGTGTAATGCAAGGCTACTGTCTCTGTGACTAGTTACCTTAGAAGCAGGGCTCTCAGAAATAATTCTCAGTTTTCACTAAATCCTAGCATCGTCCCTATTACATGTGTGTTTTGATTCACTTGGCCCTTTGGCAAGGAGGCCACAATAGATTCCATCTGGATCTTTCCCAGAAAGTCACTTTAATTCAGTTCTGTTCAGTTCCACATAACCCGCCTCTGGATATGCCTCCTGAGGGAGGAGAGGTCTGGTCTGATCTCTCTCACTCTGTTCTAGACCTGTGATCTTGGACAAGCCCCATTCCCTGTGACCCGCTCTAGGCCCTTCCCAGGAATGCTCTATCCCAATTCCTAAGCTAATCTTACCATGTTTTGCTGGCTGGAGAACTAGTCCATTAACTGCTTTATGAAACGACTGGACAGGTATAAGAGACAACCATTCCTGTCTGTGGCCTGTGTGTGTGTGTGTGTTTCCCAAAACTTCTTCCAAACTTGAGTTCTGTTAACCTTAAACACCTTTTTGGTTCTTCCCTGGAGACCCCTGAGTGTTATTTTTGTACCAGTATATTTGGTACCATATTTACCAACCCTCCAGCAGGCACTAATCCCCCACAGTGATTAGCCCTAACCAATATTTAAGTGCTTAATTTTTTTCTGGTTCTGTTTGTTTTGCCCATGACTCTAATTCATGGGTAGGCTGTTACAGTGGCGACCATTTAGATTGCTAGAGACCTTATTTTGGGGAGAGGAAAAACAAAAAACAAAAAAAACCTAAAGGGTTGTTTATGTTGTCATTATTTTTGTTTTAAAATTCTGCCAGGATTTTCTCCCCACACCTTCCTTCATTCTAGGTATTTTAGGAATAACTAACAGTGAACTTGTCAGTGTAAAACTGCCCTGAGCTATTCTTTAAGTTAATTATCACTTCTTTTGGTTCTGTGAATGGCTGTTCAATGACACTGTCAGCAAGTGGAATGAACCAAATTACTTTAATTATGGAGTAATTGCACAGAGTGATGGTAATTAAATCTTGATCAGTTTAAGTGAGTGAATTAATTGCTTTAACTTGGAATGCATACCACAGCAAGAGGAGTTGTTTTGTAGTTTAATTAACACCATCCACTAAAGTCTTATCGAATCTAAAATGTAGACAATTAATGAGTTTGATATTATTCTCACCTTCACAAGAACTAGGACAGAATACATGCTGAGAAAGGTAGTGTATTAGGGGAATGAAAGAAAACTTAATATTCTTGTCCCTTGTATAGATGTATTGGTTGCAGTCTCTACTTTGCCTTCTGGAGAAATGTGCAAATAGAAGTATTTTCATATAATTAGCTTCTGGCCCCATTTCATTTCAATATTCCCTGATCTGTGCAACAGTACACATTTCCAAATTTGTTAATGTTTTTCATTTCCACAGCCTGAATTTATCCATCACTTGCTTCCTTTTCGTTTGGGGGAGTCTTGGCCTCGTGCAGGTGTGCTTGAGGTCTTCATAGAATTTGATCATTTATCAGTCATCACTTAGTGGTTTTCTATTTCCATGCTTTCTATTCCCCGGTGCTGGGAAAGGCTTTATGCCCAGATCTACATCAGCGATACTCAGCCTAGACTCTGAATCTGATCTGCAGAACTTTAAAAAATTGCCAACACCCAAACCCCATCCAGAATTTTGAGGGGGTGGAACCTAGGCATGAATATGTTTTAAAAGCTCTTCTGGTGAGTCTAATGTGCATCACAGGTTGAGAACTGCTTAAAAAGTCTATGCATCCCACCCCATTAAGCCTGAGAGAAAGATGGTATTGTCATGTATTTCCCTACAGAGCCCTTCTGCTTGTTGGAGTGGTCAGGACCTGGATCCAATCCTCAGACTCTCTCCTCCCATGTCTTAAGAGACAATTCCTCATAAATCTATTACAGCTGTACTCTAGAATAAATCAAACTGATAAGTCCTAGTTTGCAAACTAGAGAAGCAAAGAAGCAAAGATTTATTTGGCAGTCTTGGACATTGTCTTATTAAGCTCCAAATAAGGAAAAGATGTATTGTTCTAAGCCCCAAGACTGTTAATATGTGCACAGTTGGTTTCAGGGTCATTTCTTAAGTGTCAGAGAGTCCTGATGATTAAATAGGATTAGTTGGGGGGATGGCATTTGCCAGCTCGGCCCTGATTTGAGTTATAAGTAAATTTCTCAAGGTCGTACATTACCAGAACTTGAATCTGGTCTTCTCTCATTTCAGTGTCCACAGATGTGAGCCTCTACTTTATAGGATCTGGTTCGGAGTTAATCCAAGACAATGGCAACTTGGCCCAAGAAAATGTACAGTTTTTTGGAAGTGTTCACACACATGAGTTGACAGGTGAGCTGGATTCTGAAAGTAAGATAGTTTTCTATGGGTAGAAAGAGAAAAGGTCCTAAAAGCCAAGGTGCTAAAAGTTACGTGTGTGGGAAACTGCATGTGGTCTTGTTCTGGCTACAGACACACTGTGCAGGGTGGAGGTATGTTAAAGTCAATGGCCCCAAACCATCAATAACTCCTCCTTGGCCAGAAAAGCAGCTTGTTGTAGCAAGAGAGAACCAGCAGCAGAAGGTCCGTGGAGCCTCTCAGTAATAGAGAGTTGGGAGGGGCTCATGACTGGATGCAGGATCTTGCTGGGCGGTTCTAAGGAGCATCTGAGAAAAGTGCAGAGTGTTCTGAGAAAGTGTTCCATCTGAAGGGCTATTAAGAGCAGGGGCGATTCGGTAATTGGACGTTTAATCATTTTATCCAGGGGACAGAAGCATCGCACTGCGACTAGCCATCATCCCCGGTGAGATCTTCTGTATTAGCTGGGAAAGGGGGATGGTCAGCCATTCTGTGGTCTGTGAGCTCTGCGAGCCAGTTCGTGTTGTGTTGGGCACGTCACAGGCTAGCTGCCAGGGATGCTTTTTCCTTTTCAAGGGTCCAGGCCTTTGATTGTCATTTAAGGAGCTAAGACTAAAATGTTGAAGTGTTTTGCAAAGTGGAATGACATAGCACAGTCTCTCTTTGGGGGAGACCAACGGTGGCAAGACTGGATTCAGATGGCCAATAGCAGCAGAGGCAAAAAAATGCCCCAGGAGTGGAAATGCAGAGGAAGGGACAGCGAAGAGATGCCACAGGGCAGACAGGGGACACTTGTGTGACATAAGAATTCAAAAAGAAGGGATGATACCAAGCTACGTGGACAAATCAAGCATGCCTCTTTATCTCCAGTGTTTCATTGGGGAAAACCATGACATTTTAAAGAGTTTCCTTTTCTTTGAAAACTAAAAGTCAGTGTTTACTATGTTCCTGCTGGGCGAATACAAATTCTTTGGCATGTGAAACTTGTCACAGCTCTGGTAATGTCACCATAGTAGGCTTTTCGTAGTCAGGATACTAAGTTTACAGTGTATTTGTCCTGGTACAAGTTCAGAGTAAATACACCAAACAAAGGGACTGCTGGTCCCAAGTTTTTTTTTGGGGGGGGGGGGAGGCGGTGGAAGATGGAATCTATATGTTGGTCTAAGGCCATGAGTCCTGAATCAGCTGCCAAGAGACTGAGCGGCAAAGAGGAAGGACAGGTGGGGAAAATCGGGTCTGACAGTCTCCACCCTCTCCTCATCCCATTCTACCCCAATGGGCAAAAAAGAGTAAATGGACTATTATGGGAAAACAAGGAATCAGTAGAATGTAGTAGAACTCTGGAGATTAGGAGAACAAGAACCACAAAAAAGAAAATTTTCTTTAGGGTAAGGCAGAAGATTGGCAGCCACTGAACATAAAGGAGAGGAGACCATCTTATTTTGTAGAAACAGTGCTAATCATATCGTTGATCTGCTTTTTTTTAATCCATGACATCGTCATTTACTGTTAAAAAAAAAAAAAATCGATGTACAGAGAACACTCAAGTGATAGAATGGAAAATGAACCGAAGGATGAAATCCATCACCGTAAATCACAGAGCATTACAGCTACTAATGGCCATAAGTTAAAGTGGGAGAAAGGATAGGAAGAGACCCAAAAGTCTTTCCTTTTAGTCTTTTTGTTTATTTTTTGGGAGATTGCCACAAGTCACTTAATTTTAATCTGTGGCAGCACATTTATATAAATAGCTTTGCACAGAGTGCTTCTTAACACTTACTTCTACTCCATTTAACATAAACGTTTTGAGGAGCAGACATTGGTTTGAGAGCAACATTTCATAAAACTCAGATGTCTTATTTCCCTAGTACTTCTATAAGCCTATCCTGTGGATTAATCTTTTCTAAAACTGGTTTGTTTGTTTTTTTAAAGCCAAATGAAACCCTCAGAAAGTGAGGATTCTATTAGTTCATGACCTTATGTTTTAGTGGAGAAAGAGTGGCTTTGCAACCCATAAAATGCATTAACGTGGGATAGAAATCTTTATCCTTCTACTTATACTAGGTCCAGTCAACAGGATGGATTAGGCCTTACCTAATCTGTCATTAGTATTACAACAAACATTTAAAAACATATGTATCCATTACTGGAATATTAGGTATGGGGCTTTATTTCTTGGTATTAAGATATATCCTGACCCCAAAAATATTTAGCAGAAATCATGACTATATGTGAAGTTGGGCTGGGAATACAGATTATGACTTACTTACATCACTTTTTCAAGTAAAGATTGATGGCCACTGAAGAACTGATCAGTGAGGCAGCAGGTTAAAAAGAGGGTAACTTGGAGTACCTGGATGGCTCAGTCCATTGAGCACCCGGCTCTTGGTTTCAGCTCAGATCATGGTCTCATAGGTCTGAGATGAAACCTGTGATGGGCTCTGTGCTCAGTTGAGGGAGTCTTCTTGAAGATTCTCTCCCTTTACCCCTCCCCCCTCTCTAAAATAAATCTTTAAAAAATAAATCAAAAAAATAAAAAGAAGATATCTTGTCACATATTTTGTTTCTCTGCCATTGACGGTCCACCTGCAGTGTTGAAGGACATCTGCCATGAGCAAACAACACATCAGTGTTCAGACCACACAATGAAACTGGCTGTTGTTTGCAAAAAAGGCACGTGAAAGTCATCAAAAACCATAAGCAGTTCAATTATCAACAAATTGGAAGCAGCATTACATACCGCTACAGATGTGGTTAATTTAAATTATTTTCTGAAAATATAATTGTACATATTGTAAAATGCTATCCTATTGCCCAGGTTTTTCCAACACCTAATTATCACTCGTTTCATTAACGCATTTTATTTTGAGCTCCTGCTATTTGTTTTCATTCTGACAAAACCCATGGGGTATAGAGATGCATAGTATATTGTTCCTGATCTCATGGAACTTAAAATCTACAGGAAGACTCATTAAAGGTTAAATGGTGGCATACTAAAATAACACAAAATCAGTGATTGAAGCCACAATATATTCTCTGCTTGTGGCTGGTGGGAATCATTGTGGGGCCGAAGTAGTCAGTTGAAGCTTTATGAGGAAATGGGTATTAACCTGGCTTGTGAAAGACGGATAAGGGCTACAGAGTGCTAAAAACTCCCAGTTCTTGGGTTCTTGCAATTTCCCAAAAATACTTCCACTGTGTCTGATTTAAAGCTATGGAGCTAACATCAGGGATCATGAAATGGGAGAGAGATGCTCACAACTGGGTCCTGTGAGCCTGTGTAATCTGAGTTCAGCACACTGAGCCGGAGAGTTTTAAGTGGTGAATTGATTCAGTTCAACAAGTGCTTTGAAGAAAGAGAGAGAACGGTGTGGTTTTAGGTCCTCCTAAAGACAAAAATCGCATTTTGTCTTATCTTTTCCCCCTGTCAATCCCAAATTCAAGCTCAGTCCTAATTATAAATCCATTCCCTTTGAAAACTGCATTCAGGATCTTTCCTATTAAAGGTGACAATAGTGATCTGGCACCAGCAGGGCCTTGGAGGTGCTGTCCCCAGGGGTGGAGATAGTCTCACCCTGATCTATGTACCCCTTCTTTCTCAGCATCTCTTAGGAGCAGGACGCATATTTCCAAGATGATGGGCCCACATAAGAGGCCCAGATTAGAGGCACAGGTTGTGTTTCCAGAACAGATCAAAGTTACATATAAGCACAGAATTATGAGATTTAAAAACTGGTAGAACTTGGCCGATTTGCTCTCTCTCAGCTATACGTTTGAGGTGTTCAGTAGGGACACCAAGTCCTGATCTCATCGCTCAAGAAATGTTAAAATGCCTCTAGTGATTCTGACTTGAATTCACCATGACTGCTAAAACAGGAGCTTTGGACAAGAAAACAGTAGCAAATCTCCTGTGTGAGATCAGAACTCTTAGGGGGACATTGTGTGGCAGCTTCCTCGGATATATGCATGTATCCAAAAAAAATCAACGTGACTTAAGTATTTCTAGCACTTTTCAAACTGCAGATGTATGATTGGGAGGAGGGGGAGAAAATGTAATTTGCTCATTCTGTCATTCACTCGTTCAACTATAAAGAGACAAAAATAGACCTCATTCTCTCTGCTTCAATCTTCGCCTCCTTTCTCTTTCTTTTTCCCTTTTAATTTTCTCTCCCCATGTCCTTTTTTTCCCTACCTCCCCTCCCAGGAACCTTGATTAATGCACAACCTCCAAGGTTACAAAAACAGCTTTTGGGAGAACTGTTCTGCCAGTTCCTGGGATGAGACTGATCCAGGGATCTCCCGCAAGAGTCATCAAAACCCAGAGCAGTCTCCAACTATTGGCCGCACAGCAAATATTGCAGCAGTTAGAGATAAAGAAATTGTAACCTGGGCCAGACCACAAGGTCCCACAGCCCTCCCTTCTCAGCCGGTAAGATCCCAGACTCCATCGTCTTGGAGAGTTCATGTGTCTTCAGATCCAGATTTGCATCAGCCGAATAAAAGCCTTTAACCTCTGTTAGAAAGACTTGAACTATTTCTTTTTCCCTGACACAAGAAATGCTTATGGAGCATTTCCTCTGGCCCCCACACTTACCTCGTTGCTTTAGGAACATCTGTGAAAAGACCCCTGAGCTCATGGGGTCCACATTCCAACTAACCACCAAACCACGGGCTGACTGGTTTTGGATATGGGACAGCAGGCTTACGTAGGGGAGTCATAAATAGAAAGGCTGAAGGCAGAAGTCTAGGATTCTAGACCCACTGTCCACTCCTCAAATATTGTTTATGTCCATAATCCCCTCTCTGTTGTCCCATTTTCATTCTAAATTGGAATAATGACCTTTTATCGAACACTGCACTTTCCAGAAAGGAACCCCAAAGTACCAGACTCTTAGTACGGTATGAAGTGGGAGACTTAAAATACAAATCTTAATTTATTTGACAGAAGAAATGGAAGTTCAAACACTTAAGACAAAAAAGACTATTGATTTCTCTGAAAGTACATAAGAAGCGCCCAGCTCAGTGTTTTGTAAGAATTACTAAGGCAATAAAGGACTACTACCAGGATAGTCTTTTATTGTCTAGAATTCCTCATGCAATGTGTTAATAAAAAGTGGACTCACTTTTAGTTGATTTTATTGTGTTTAGACTCTCTTCAGATAGTACACTGCCATTCTGCCCGTACCCTGGGCTGAACCACCCTGATCAGCTCCTACCCTTGGGGACACCACTGTTCTTCCTTCAAACATTTTCGTAGATTCATCTCATCTGGAGAGTCTTTTTTAAAATATATTTTTATTTTATTTATTTGACAGAGATAGAAATCACAAGTAGGCAGAGGCAGGCGGGGGGCCGGGGAACAGAGAGCCCAATGTGGGGCTCGATCCCAGGACCCCGAGATCATGACCCGAGCTGAAGGCAGAGGCTTAACCCACTGAGCCACCCAGGTACCCCTAGAGAGTCTTTTTGACCCACCTATGTCAAGCTGACTCCTACTATCTGTTTCTTCCATGACCTCTAGCTGTTACAATCCATTTCTTTTAATTGGCCCTTATTTAAATGCAACCTGGAGTGTGTGAATTACTCCTTCCTGCATATCCTGTATTTTCTCAGACTTAACATAATGGGGGCAGGACTGGGTCTGGCATCCATCACCCACCAAATGATAGGTGCGCAGTAACTTTATCAGTTGGTAGCAAAGAGGATGTGGATGGCTTTGGGCAAACCACCGTCCTCCTAAAGGCCTGGTTCCTTTAGGGGAATTTGCATCAGCGGAGCTCATCGGTGTCCCCGCTGGGCCCAGACTGTGCTTCCCAGGGAGACTCAGCTTCATCTCTTGAGGCAGTGCAGCCAGCCTCCTGGGGACAGAGCTATCCAGCCAGGCAGCTGCCCTAGCAGGGACATTCCATGACGAAAGGGTAGAAGGCTGCTGAAGGGCAAGGTGGGGGCTTATGCAGGAGTCTGAAAGAGAAAAGGAAGGTCAGGCAAATCTTAGTGAGACCTTGAGGCCCAAGATACTGCCTGGAACCTGGGTAACAGAATGCATCTCCAGCAGGACAGGAGTCTGCCCAAGTGTGCCATCAGTCCCCGCGAGGTCTCCAGGCGATGGCAGGAGCTCTGTGGGAGAGCAACGGGCTGGGGAAAGAACGGCCGCGTCGGAGAAAGAGCCGTGGTGACTGGCAAGGGTGCCACCTATTCATTATAAAACCCTAACTTTCAGGGGCGCCTGGGTGGCTCAGTCTGTTAAGCATCTGCCTTTGCCTCGGGTCATGATCCCAGCATGCTGGGATCGAGTCCTGAGTGGGGCTCTCTGCTTAGCGAGGAATCTGCCTCTCCCTTTCCCTCTACTGCTGCTCTCTCTCTCAAATAAATACATGTTTTTCAAAGCCCTAACATTTATTGAAAACCCACCTTCTTGCAAACACTAGGCTAAGGTGCTTTATGTATATTATTTACTTACTCTTCATAATCCTTTGAGGTCGTGGGATCTCATGGATATGATGTGACAGAACCAGGATTTTGATCAAGAACACACATGAGACACCTCCCAGGAGACATCAGACACGTTCGTGGGGTGAGCTCTCCAGGGGCTGAACATTGAACATAGTCTGGTGGCTATTTTATTTATGTGACCCCATTTGACGTCACTTCTGGTGAAACTCCAGAAAATACTGGGGATGATAATAAAATAATCATACCAGCTGAAGAGAAAGTAGATAGCCCCAAATTACAGAACAAAGTCGTCTGTGCTCCAATATCTGGAGGGCTGGGCTGGAGGGCACTGCACTGCCCTGATGTCCCCAGGGCAGATCACTAACTAGGAAAAAACCCATTAGCACTGAAGGCTGCCAGATTGCTGTCCCCACAGGAACTTGGAGAGGAACAAGCCTTGGGGGGACACATCGGAGAGAAGTGGGAAGTCTTCCCCTTCCCTCCCCACCACCCTTGGGGGAGGCTAATTAGCCCCTGCCAGTTCCTAGGCCAGAAAGAAGTAACTGCTCGTTACACTGAGACCTGTTTCTCAACCTATGCTGGATGCTGGACCCACCTGGGAACTTTAAAAATGGCCCCACTTACTGGCTCAGAGATTGTCATCCCCTGGGCTGAGGTGTGGCCTGGAGGGGCAGATCAGGGTTTTCAAAGCTCCCCCAGGTGATTTTAATGTGCAGCTGTCTCAGTTGAAAACCATCGGGTTAGGGCAAGCCCAGATAAAGCACCTAGTATTTATTGAGCCACTACTATTCCCAGGCACTGTGCTGGAGGCTTACGTGGGTCTTTTCTGATCCTTAAAAGCAGCTCGCAGGTAGGTATATGCTCCTTTCACTTTGAGAGGTATTCTAAGCCTCACAGCTAAATCGAGGTCCCAAAGGCTCTATTCCATCTGCCCTCCCCCAAACCCAATCCTTTCTGGATTGGGTTGTCCTGGCAGGACAGCACCGCCATTGCAGACTCTAAGACGTGGAAAGAGACCAGAGATTATCTTCTCAAACACTCTTTTTTTTTTTTTTTTTTAATTTTATGTATTTATTTGACAGAGAGAGATCACAAGTAGGCAGAGAGGCAGGCAGAGAGAGAGAGGGAAGCAGGCTCCCTGCTGAGCAGAGAGCCCGATGCGCGACTCCATCACAGGACCCCGAGATCATGACCCAAGCCGAAGGCAGCGGCTTAACCCACTGAGCCACCCAGGCGCCCCTTCTCAAACACTCTTTACGGGAGATTATAAAGACAGGAAGAGAGACCTCGGACACCTCCTCCTCCTGCATCCCATGACTGCCTTTGAGCCTGTGTCCTTCCTCACAGCAGAGCTGCCGTCACCTCTGAAAAACGTTTGGCTCTGTTCTGGGTAGTACTTCACCTTTCTCATTCTGATAGTGGTGCACGCCAGGTGCTAGGGGGGTAATCAGGGAGACAGAAGACGCAGTGCCTGTCTTCTCAGGGAGACAGAAGACGCAGTGCCTGTCTTCGGGAAATCTTTTGTTGAGTCGAGCAACAACTATTAAATGAAACCACTTTGGAACAGTAATCTGCGGTAAGGGGGATTACTTGAAAGGCAGAGAATTGCTCTAGCAATGGGTGGTCCTCTAGGGTGCCTGGGGCTCAGTCAGGTAAGCAGCTGACTCCTGGTTTCGGCTCAGGTCATGATCTCAGGGGCGAGAATGGAGCTCCAAGTTGGATTCCACCCTGGGCGTGGAGCCTGCTTAAGATCCTCTCTCTCCCTCTCCTTCTGCCCCTACACCCCAAATAAACAAATAAGTCTTTAAAAAAAGTAAAAGGAAAAAGCAAAGGTGGTCCTCAGACCAACAGCACAAACAGCCTATGGGAGCATTTCAGGCAGAAATGCAGAGTCTCAGGCACCCCAACCCAGACCTAGTGATTCAGAATCTGCATCTTAAAGAGCCCCCAAGTGACACATTTATATAGTAATGTTTGAAAGCAGTGGTCCTGAGCAATATTGGCATTACCTGGGTCCCGTGTTGTTGCTTTAGGAACATCTGTTTTATGCCCTTTCTCCTATGACATTCCCCCATCACACACTTTTTTTTTTTAAGTGCATCGTTGCAATCTCCCTGCCCTTCTTAAAGTACATGAAATCGAGATGAACAGGGACCGGGGATCCTGTTCATAACGAAGTCTTTTGTCAGGTTTCCCTCCATGGCCCCAGGTGCCCTGGCACAGCTGCTCATATTTAGTGACGTTCTGCACCAGCAATTCTAGCATTTGGGAAGTGAAATTCATTTTTTCTCTCTCTCTGGCTTATGAAAGCCCGGGGCAAAGGAGGTGGGGAAAGGGGAGCTCGGAGGAAATCAGTATTGCAAGTATCAGGTGTAGCAGCGAGGTCAGCCCATTTTTTATCTTAGGGTCCTGGCGTTTTATTGAGGCCTGGCCAATCTATCCCTTTAAATGCAGATGGGAGAATTTCTTTAATAAGGCCACAGACAAAGGTTTGTAGTTCTAAGAGGCTCGACATCTGACTCACAAGTCCTTATATTGAGTTACACCCTCGACGGGGATCGTGTTCTGCTCTCTGTTTAATTACTCTCGGAAATGATCAGTGAGGTCCTCTCAAGCATGGTCTTCAGGCACTTGTAATATTAATTGTTCTATTTAATAAGCAAACCACAGGCCCATTTAACCTTTCATGGATGTATGATTTTCATCTAGTCAAGTAATAAAGCCAATCACTTTCTTAGGTCCTAGATCTCCTCTTTTACAAGCAAACCTGTTCTCCTTGTTTTAGCATTAAGACTAAAGACCTCCCTTCGCTACTGAACGGATTCAAAAACAAAATCTACCCAAAGAGAGGAATGAATTTACGGATATTGGGAAACTTTGGAGTTTCCGGATTACGGGTGACTTTGAAACAAATTGTATTATTCCTGCAAAGTTGCAGAATGATGCTATATAATGTTTGCATTTGGGAAAATTAATCATGAGCTGAAGTCATGGGTCAGAAATATAATTAAACTGATTAGTGTCATAGGATAAAAAGAAAAAGCAAGGCCTGTGACAGCTTCCTGCAAAACCCCCCTACCCAGCTCCCCAGAAAGGCTCTTAAAGGAACATTTAAAACACAAGCCTTTGTTCCCTCAATCTATGGTGCTCAGGTCAGGTGGACCCTGCGGCGTGGCTGAAATATTTCAAACAGTCACTCACAAATGTGTCATTTGACCTGCTGTTCTTCCAAAGAGGTATGAAAAATGTGTTTCTTGCTGAGATAACTTGAAATCAAATAAACATAATCTCTTTAATTCTTTCTAAATAGTTCCATATTTTAAGTCTAAGCACAATAGAACACAAAGCTTCTAGCTTAAAAAAAAGTTTATTTTTTTTTTTTTACGTGTGTGTTGTTGGATTTTTTTTTCCTTCTGGTTTGTGTTAGTTAGATTTTAAGAGTATAATTTACACTTCAAACCAGGCAAATATATTTCCTTCGGTTTAGAGATACATACACAAAAGATGGCAACATTTTTACTTGATTAAATGTATACCTGTGCTTTCACAAGAGTGCTATCTTCAAGCAAAGACAGACATTCTTAGTTATATTAACCATCACTTGTTAAACCAGAGGAAAATCTAAACCGAGGCTTGCAACAAAATTGAATGATATTTCCTTATGCAAAATTGGTTCTGGTCCATTGTTTTTATTTATATGCAATAATGGCACTCACTCAAGTTTGTAATAACACTGTCATGGCTGAAGGGAGTTTGTTTTAGGTATTATATCTATTATCTGCTTCCTCTCCCTTCTTTAAACAGAATCTCCAAGGCAAAAGTCTGTATGTGGCATGGATTTAAGAAGAAACAAAAAATCAAAAGCTCTCCTAAAACCTCACTGAGTAGGATGCTATTTTAGATTGTTTTAAGATTTTTAAATAATTCTTGTTTGTTTGCCCTTGGCATTGAACATTGAATAACACAGAACGTGCCTTATTCTTAGTGAAGAATTATAAGGCTTGGAGTCCTCGTATAATGTTCTGTTCATTTCCTTTGCTGCCTCCAGGCAAGCCCTACCTAACCTTTTGCCCAAACAAGGAGTATTTATCTAGAGCTCCCCGTCCACGGATAAATTGAGCGGTTTGGAAGTGTCTACTTTGCATCACCACCACTAGAGTGTGCTCTAGTGCCATAAGATTCGGAAGGTTTGCTTCAGCTGGTTGGCATGGTACATGGTTGAAAGGCCTGGAAAAATTCTTGCCATCTAATTGCGTAAGTGTCCCTTGAAGTGTCTTGGTAAGACTGGATTATGTTTATGGATTTGATTAAGGTAGAACTGAAGACTTTACCTTCAATATGAACACATGACAGTATTAGGCAAAGTGCATTTTTGGATTTGAATGAGTTCCACTTAGCTCCAGTGGGATGGCAAGACATAGTAATTCCCCCTCCAGCCACACGCTCTATCTTCAGGCAATAACACTGTCAATTTACTTATAAAATCGTGTCGCTGTGTCCCCAGGGCCTGGATGTACAGTGGGGTGACTGGGAGGAATGGACTCCTGTGTGTCAGTGGTCCTTGTTGCAAATCCCCGGCAGAAGCCCCTGGAAGCACCTTGGCCGCAGGGTCATGATGAGAGCATAGTCTCCTTGGGTGTCCGCGCTGGAGGCCGCACGTGCTCCTCCATGTGCTTCTAGCCCCTGTTAGCAGCAGCTCCCCGGCCTTCAGCACGGTCTTTTGCTTTACTTCTCTCCCTGCCCCGCCACTGGGAAAACCAGATCAGTGAGACTCTCTTCAGGCACTGTGGCCCCTCAGTTCCCAGTGACCCACAGTCCTTTTGCTCTTGGTCCTTTCAGGAACTTCAGACCCAATGTCACCTCCTTCTCCTGGGGTCAGCCACCATTGCTCCCCCACGGTCTGCAAGGTCCTTGTAGCTGGGACCACTTGTCTCCCTGAGACATCTAAGGCTCTTTGCTCAGGCTTCAGGGACCACCAACTCTGACCAGAAGTAGCCTACGACCGCTCTCGCGGATGTCCCTGGGTCTGCCTGGATAGATGGAGCTTCAGCCCAGGTCCAGCCCGGAGGCCACTCTCTAGGGACCACAGCCCAGGGAGCCATGTGAGGGGGCCCAGTGTGCCTGGCTTCCTTTGCCCCCAGATGGGCCTGGATGGATCCCCAGCACCTGTATGGGACTTTGTGCTTCCCTCTCCATACGAACCCAAGTTAGGTCGGGAACAGACAGTATCCCAGCGCTCTTTTCAGCATGGCAGTGGTGGTGCCTCTCTTCAGCTGATGGTTTCTCTTGTACAACAGGAACACGAGAAGGTAGCTTGGGACGTTTCAGGAACACCTCTTCCCCCTGTGCACAGTAACGTCCACCTAGCCCCTTTCAAAGACACACCAAATAAAAGTGGAATCTAAATAAAAACAGTGACCTTGCTATGTAAGTACAACTTTAAGCCAAGTCATGCAATGAGCGCCTCTCCAGCTTCCAACCAGAGCCCCATCCATATGGACGTCCAGGAGCCATCTTTCCTCTGATGTGGTTCCTGGGCCGTCAGTCCTGGAAACCCAGGGCAGCCAGTCCCTCCCAGAGTCAGCTTCCTGTGGTAAATGAACACCCTCTGTCCTGCTGCGGACCCCAAGATTCTATCAGGACTAAAAGCCCCAGGTGGCCCCTTTTGGATACTCCACAGGCTTGTAAGCACATTCATGGAGATTCTGCGTGTGACACCAAAGCCTCCAAGCCGACCCTGACTCTTCCCTTGCTCTCTTGAAATTCCTTCATCCTCCGTGTTTGTATGACTTGCAGACAATCTTTGATCAGAAAAAAAAAAAAAAAACGCAGAAACCCAGCCACCAACTTCTTACTTGGGCAGCGGCACAATCCTGTGTATGGGAAGAGCCTGTGCCCTTTCTCCAAATTCTTCAGTTGTGCGATCGCGGGAGTTTGCTCCAACTTCCTAGACCTCATTTTTCTTTTTTCTAAAGGAGAGGTGCTATGGGAACAAGGCTTAGTGCGGTATACTTCTAACCCCAAAGTGAAAATCGGCCCTGCGGCCTCAGGCAGAGAATGGGGCAAGCTGAGTGTGTAACCGATCAGCTCATTGGCGCGCGGTTCCTGGATCACATTTACCCAAACTGCCTTTCAGAAGGAAGTCATCTGTTCTTCCTTCTTGGATTTCTCTTACTTACTGAACAAGCTGTCATTTCAAAGCAATGAAGGTTTGCCAGACTTGAAAAGAGAAAGAGAATTCTGAGAGTGGCACAAAAATAAATATTTTCCTACCACAACATGGCGTTTGCACCACCGATCATGCCATAATATGTTGGCTTTTAAAAGCCACTTTGATTCCTTAACTGCAGTTTATTCAATGTGCCATGGGAGAAGTTGGAGATGTAAAGGCGAAAAACCAAAACCAAAACCACGGGGGTTCCTGCTTCTGAGCTTCTCTCATGCCACGTGGGGACAGACCCACACAACTAAGAATTGTAGAAAGAGACGGTTAAATACAATCCATTGTGGGGCACCTGGGTGGCTCAGTGGGTTAAGCCTTTGCCTTCGGCTCGGGTCATGATCTCAGGGTCCTGGGATCGAGTCCCGCATTGGGCTCTCTGCTTGGCAGGGAGCCTGCTTCCTCCCCTCTCTCTCTGCCTGCCTCTCTGCCTACTTCTGATCTCTCTCTGTCAAATAAATAAATAAATAAAAATCTTAAAAAAAAAAAAAATACAATCCATTGTGCATAATTATAGTTGCAGTCTATGATGACAAACACCAGCTGATAATCTCAGACCAATACACATACACTATTATTTGAGAGTGTTTCCTCCTAAAGCATTTTACCCTTGCAGCATCATGGCAGGAATAGAATATTGTGGAAGAGCACTGGACTATAAAGCCAAGTTCTGGTTCTGCCTTCAACCAGCTGGGTGGCTCAGGCGAGACCCTTAACCTTCCAGGTGTCTGCTTCTCTATCAGTCAAATGAGGAGCTGTAACTTTCCATCAGGGAGCCCCAGAGCACGCTGATCAACGGGGTCATCTGGGGAGCTCTGAAACATGCGGCTATCCTGGCTCTATCTGGAATTGCTACTTAGAATCTTTGGGGGTGGGTTCAGGAATCCACACTTTTTTAAAAGTTCTGTCACATGTTTCTGATGATCCATCAGTTTAAGAAATGGTTCATTAGGACGCTGGCCACATCTGGCCTTTCTTTAACCCGCCTCTTTTCTTACCCTGCTTGAAAAGGTGTTTCTCAGTCTCACCTGGTCTCCGTAAAAAACCTGCTGCCTGCTCTGGGATTTCATGACATACTGCTTTGCATCTGTGGCCTTATTAAACACATCTCTGCTCCTTCGGTGTCCTCTGTTCCCTCTTCCCCTGGGAGCCCCACACTGCCCTTACTGCTTGGGTTCCTGTCCCCCGCAGCTGACTGATCCCCATGGGTGAGGTCACCTATCAGGATGAACCCAGCCCCTCTCTCGCCCCCACCCCCACTCCCCACACATCCATACACCCAAGCTCCAGGGCCAACCCTAGACCAAGACAAAGGCACTCCAAATATGAACTCAAGGATTCAGTGTCCAATCAAGGGGTACATACAAGATGGTTTCCCACTGTGGTTAAAGTGGGAGCCCTGCGATGAAATATGGGGGTCTGAACACTTGTTCCACCACTTACTGGTTGTGTGACGTAGGCAAGTTACCAAATCTCTCCATAACCCCCTTTCCTCACCTGTAAAATGGGAATACGAATGGCTTCAAGCTCACAGGTTGCTGGGAACATAAAAGGAGATCAGGTTTCACAGCTAACCTTTTTTGAGTGTTTGTTATGGAGCAGGCAGGGCTGTAAGCATTGTATGTGCATTAGTACATTTCGCTGGTGGAGGGCAGTCTCAAACCCGGGCAGGGAAGCTCAAAATCCACAGTCTCAGCCACTGCTGTATAATTTATGTAATAGACTTGTTGAAGTGCCTAGAATACGGTAAGAGTTGAATAAACATTTAAAGAAAATCCAGGATCTGGGCTCTTGCTCTGTACACTGTGACTATTCCTTTATCTTATAGGTCAACTTCAGCCAGACTCTGCATTAGTTTTTAATCCCAGATGCCATCTTCCCGCTTTGTCTACTTACCCACTGCCCCCAGGACTCAGCCACCTCCTAAGAGCTTCCTTTTATAAGGCCTTCCTTCCTGACCTCGTGTCTTTAACCCCACGTGGTTTCTCTGCTCTTCTACCATTACTATGAGAAGGACATGACTGTGCCAGCCCGATGGAAGGTGGGAGACCCACAGAAGGGACTTATGTCACATGGGTCCTCCCGGCCAAGGCCGTCCGAGACCAGTTAGGAGTCAGCGGGTCCTCAGACCTGCGAGCAAATTCAGCCAAGATCAGCAGTCACCATGCGGACTCCCCCATGGGCAAATATAAACCCTTATTGTTGTATGCCGCTGAGGTTAGTTGTCTTACTTTTGGTTTTCGCTTGGGTCTTGATCTAGGGTCATGGGGTTGAGCCCCATGTCTGCTTGAGATTTTCTCCATCCCTCTCCTGCTGCCCCTCTCACTCGTGCTCTCTCTCTCAAATAAATAAGTCAATCTTTAAAAAAATAATAAAATTTCCATTATAAAAAGTAAGGAAAAAAGGAAAGAAAGAAGGGAGGGAAGGAGAGAGAAAGGAAGAGAAGAAAATGAACAAACTGTTAGGGATGAGTGATGAGTCACAAAATAAGATCAGAACTAAAGACCTGTCACCAGTGTCACTTATGGTAGAACCCCAAGCTGAGCTATTAAGACCTAATTCAAAGCTGTGGATACTTTCATGTTAAAGGGGAAGCAAGTATGATATGGTCTTAGATATATATGAAGAGAAACTCACAATAGAATATGCATGCAAACAATCATCTCAAGGTCAATGAGGGTCTAATAGAGGCAACAGATCCTAGAAGTGGTAGAATCCATATCCAAGGACATAAACAATAGAGCAAGTCTCAGGACATTAAGAAAAAAATAGCAAGCATAAAACAAGAACTGGAAGCTATGAGGAAAAAATCTTATAATTACAAAAAAGGAATAGGACAATAAAGAATAAGAATTAGAAATCATGAAGTGAAAAATATAGTTGATTATATGTACTATTAAAAATTCATTAGATGAGCTTGTTAGTATAACTGAAGAAATATTTAGTAAGTTGGAAGAAGGAATTGAGTAAATCTCTCAAAATGTAGCTCCGAGAGATATGAAATGGAGAATATAAAATAGATGTAGAAACAAAGAAAAATCCAATTGGAGTTCCAGAAGAAAAGGAAAGATTTTATAATAAAGAGGCAATCTTTGAAAATATAATTGCTGGGCACCTGGGTGGCTCAGTGGGTTAAGCCTCTGCCTTCGGCTCAGGTCATGATCTCAGGGTCCTGGGATCGAGTCCCGCATCGGGCTCTCTGCTCAGCAGGGAGCCTGCTTCCCTATCTCTCTCTCTCTCTGGCTGCCTCTCCATCTACTTGTGATTTCTCTCTGTCAAATTAATAAATAAAAGCTTTAAAAAAAAAAAAAAGAAAGAAAATATAATTGCTAATAATTTTTCAAAACCTAAAGAAAAAGGGAGTACCAAGGAGAATATGAAAGCTCTATGTAGAAAGTTCTATGTCTACATAGAAAAATTTAAAATTTAAAAATTTAAAAATAATAACGGTGAAGAAAACAAAATCCTAAAACTTGCCAAGGGAAAAAAAAGGCAAAACAGGTGAAAGAATGACAATTACTTCAATGGATTTCTTGGCAATAGATGACAAGGGAAAAAATATAGAGTAATAAAAGTACTGAGGGGAAAATGATAAATCTAAAATTCAATACCCAGCTAAATCATTCAAAATCAGGGTGAAACAAAAAAGATAAGCTAGATCCACAGAGATTCAAAAATTACTAAAAGATACATTATAAAAAAAAAAAAAAGATGAACCCAGAAGGAAATGTCATAATGAAAGAAGGAATAATATCAAAAAAGTGTTGGTAAATCTAAGTATTGCCTGAAAAAGCATTTTATTTTTTTTTTACAAAGATTTTATTTACTTGTCAGAGAGGGAGAAAGAGAGAGAGAGCGCCAATGCACAAGCAAGGAGCTGATATGGGACTTGATCCAAGGGCTCTGGGATCATGACCTGAGTCACACAGGCATCCTGAAAGCACGTTATTAAAATATAAGTACTATAATGTGTTTGATTATATTTTTCCCTGTCTCCACTACCATTACTCCTTAGGACCAAAGTTAGCTCTCACCTAGATTACTAGTTTGGTTACTGATAACCACTTTCCCTGCCTCTAGTCTTACTTGTCTGTCTTCTCCATTCTGTAGCCAGAGTGAACTCTCTATAGCATAAATCATAAAGCCCTTTGACAATTTCTTAAGAGTTTTAGGAAAGAGGTCTTAGAATTACATGTGTGAGCAGATAAAATACAACACCAGCCTGCGTTTTGTTTTGGCTGCTCTAGATACTTTTTCCTTCTCCATCCCAGAAAAGAAGTTAGATCTCTGTGTTCACTTGGCTCTGTGTTGGAGAACTAAAAAGAGAGGTTACCAGGAAGAAGACAACTCCAGGTTCAGATTTCACTTGTGACGTTTGGGCTTATGAGTGTTGGCTTGTCCCAGAGAGGGACAGGAAGGGCAGAAGAGCTAAGGATTTAAGACCCAGAAATAGCCAAACTAGAGGAATGAGAGAGATTACCAGAGAAAACAGATCAGATTCTTGAAGGTTTCCAAGCAGGTAGAGACCCAGGTTCACTTATTAGCAACACTTGAGACTAAGCACTGATGGAGAATGCAGATAGTCAGGTAAAGGGAACAAGGATGAGGCTACATACACACAGAGAGATCTCTTTGGTATCCAAGGGGAATATTTCTGCAGACCCAACTTGGCACTGGTGTTGATGACATCTGCCTTCAAGGAAGAATATGGCCTTGGACAATGGGCACACCAGTAGAGGCCACCATACAGACTAAGCCCAGAGTGTCGTGGCTGTATAAGCCTCAAAACTCTCATATGACCTGGATAAAGTGGAAAGGAACCTCAATAAGGACTGACAACCAAGTGGGATAGAGACTCAAAATAAATTAAGTTTGATTTATTGAAATAAAGTCAACGTGCCCTTATGGTGTACATTAAAATTCCTCTGCATTCCACTTGGGTTACCATCTCCACATGACATAGCTCCCATCCCCCACCTCTAACTTATCTAGCCTCCTCCTTCACAACCTACCCTGTGCTCTGCACATGGAATCATGACTTGTATGCATATAATTGAAAATATTTGATTCATCTTATCAACTATGTTGAATTCATCAACATGTTTCAAATCTATACTTCCATAACTTTTCTTTAGATGTTGAAAGCCTCAGTGCTGGAACCCAGAAATAAGAAAATATACTAAGCTGAGAGCCAGATGCTAGATTATTATTCCTGTGATTCAGAGTTTACAAACCCTGTCACATGGACGCTCCTTTACTGTACTAACTAAATGCCTCTGATGACTTTGGGTATGCTAGTTTGGGTAACCTGACATGTTGTACAGAAAAAGGGGGAAGAACTTGGAGTTTGCAGAGGCATCTTGGGAGAGAGGAAGATGAGGAGGAAAGCAAGTAGGAAGCTGAGGTGATGGCTGTTGGTGAAATACTTCTTTCCATTCTACTAGAACCAACTCATTTGGCACAAGTGGATTTCCATGGAAACTGGAGAAAGGGTGAGTTTAGGCTGATGCAGCATGACAGAAGAGCTAGAGGCAGAGGAGAACACGGTGGCAAGATTTTCCACCCTGAAATATTAGGAAGGGGTTTGGACTTCCACTGACCATGGAATTTGGTGCTTATCCAAGTTAGACAGAATTCCCAGGGGGCAAGGATCTTCCCAGATCACATCTAGGCTACAAACGAATGCTTTGTTTCTTTCACATATTTTCATTTCTTATATATTAACTTTGAAATGGAAGTAGAAAAGTATAAGTTTTACTTGCCCTATTTTAAAATCACATCCTTGAGTATTTCTTCCAAATGTTAGACAATAGTAATGATAGCAAATATTTATTGTGGCTCACAATGAGCCAGGTTTTGTTCTTTCTATTACTTTATTTATTATTCAGGCCAAACTTATGAGGATGGCACTATTGTCATTCTCATTTTTTTTATTTATTATTTTATTTGTCATTCTCATTTTTAAATCTGAGAACCATAAAAGTTGATAAACTTGTTGAAATTCACAAGGATAACTACTAGAGCCGGGTCTATTCACAAGGATAACTACTAGAGCCAACCTTGCCTCTCACAAGCTGCTCCCTGAACTATTATGAAAATGTTTAATGTCACATATGTGCTATAATTTCTTTCTAAATTAGCTATGTAGTTATACGTCTCTTAAATTTGTTTTGTCATTTAATTTATATCTTCTTAAGTCTGGGTTAGGGAAGGATCTTCCTTAGAGTGGGTGGTTTAGATATAATCTCTTCTGAAAATAATTGGTAAAGTTAGATATCCTCTCTATGACATTTCTACTGCCAATCATCGAATACTATTTGAGTACTTATTATGTAGGTACTATGACAGGCACTGGGATAAATCCACAGTTTTAGTATTCAATATCCATATTCAATCTGATAGGTGCATTTTAATATCATCTTTACGTAAATCTTTTACATCTAAATGTAAAAAACTTCATTATTTGACTCTGAATTAGAACAAAGATTTAAACAACTCTAGTCATATTATTCAGGTAGAAGTCCATTGGATTTTAGTACCATAATATCTGTTATGAGACTTTTCTGTGTGTGGGCCAGATATTTTTCTTAAATGCGAATTGTGTTAATGGTTTGACTTTTCCAGCCATCCTGTATCAAATGCATTTTCTTTGGTCAGGCAGAAGAACAAAAGAATATTTGCCCCATCTATCTTCTTAATTTTTGTATCAAGGGTCTTATTGGAGGGAATATTAAAGATGGCTATAATTTCTTTCCTATTCTCTCTCTTTTTTAAAGATTTTATTTATTTATTTGACAGGCAAAGATCATAAGTAGACAGAGAGGCAGGCAGTGGGGGTGGGAAGCAGGATCCCTGCCAAGCAGAGAGCCTGATGCCAGGCTCGATCCCAGGACCCTAGGATCATGACCTGAGCTGAAGGCAGAGGTTTTAACCCATTGAGCCACCCAGGCACCCCCCATTCTCCTTTATAGGTAGAGCCTAACTTCCCTTTCCTTGAATCTGAGCTTGTCTTAGTAACTTGTCTGACCAATGGAATACAGCAAAAGCAACATTCTTGGTCTTCTAAAGCCAAGACATTAAACTAAACAGAATAAAACAAATACACCCGCAGCTTCCACCCTTGCCTCTCATAATTCTTTAGGGAACTTGAGCAGCAATAAGGTCAAGTATCTCGAGAACGCGATGCTGGAGAAGCCCTATGTGGCCACTCAAAGCAAGAGTTTCAGCTGAGCCCAGTATTCCAGCCATCCCCACCCAGGCATCAGACATGTAACGAAGGCAGCTTGGACCTTGCGGACCATCGACCTGCTGAATGCCACCAAGTGACCCCAGTCACACCACACAGAACAGGAGAAACTTAGAGCTGAGCCCTGTCTACGTTTCTCACTCATGAGATTGTGAAACATAATAAATGGCTTTGTTATATGCCACTAAGTTTTAGGGTAGTTTTGTTTTTGCTTTACTTTTTATTTCTTTTAAAAGATTTTATTTCACTAAGGTCAGGAACACGGCAGGGATGTCCATTATCACCACTGCTATTCAACATAGTACTAGAGGTCCTAGCCTCAGCAATCAGACAACAAAAGGAAATTAAAGGCATCCAAATCAGCAAAGAAGAAGTCAAATTATCACTCTTCGCAGATGATATGATACTATATGTGGAAAACCCAAAAGACTCCACTCCAAAACTGCTAGAACTTGTACAGGAATTCAGTAAAGTGTCAGGATATAAAATCAATGCACAGAAATCAGTTGCATTTCTCTACACCAACAATAAAAGATTTTATTTATTTATTTGACAGAGACAGACACCGTGAGAGAGCGAACACAGCAGGGGAGTGGGAGAGGGAGAACAGGCTTCACACTGAGCGGGGAGACCGATATGGGGCTTGATCCCAGGACTCTGGGATCCTGACCTGAGCCAAATGCTCAGATCTCAGATGCTTAATGACTGAGCCACCCAGGCACCCCTTCTTTGCTTTTTTTTTTTTTTTAAAAAAGATTTATTTATTTGAGAGAGAGAGAGTGCTTGTACATGTGAATGGGGGAGAGGGAGAGGATCTCAAGCAGACTCCCTACCACATGTTGAGGCCAGAGGGGAGAAGGGGTTTCGATCGATGACCCTGAGATCATGACCTGAGCAGAAACCAAGAGTCAGAGGCTAAATGGACTGAGCCACCTAGGTGTCCCTAGGGTCGTTTTTAACACAAAAGCAAATCACTGGAACAAGGATTTTCAAAATAACTTCATAAACAAGTAATTTCTCTAATATGGTTACAATTATATTTGCAAATCAAAGCAGAATGAGTAAATGAGAAAATTTTCAAAATGTCATTTGAACAGGAACAGCCCGAGGGCAGACATGTATAGGTCTCCTATATTTCAGGCTCTTTACACACATATAAGCTGCAACTCAAGGCAGCTGTGGTTTTGGCCTTTTTTCATTCTTATTTGTTCCCTTACAATGTTTTCTTATTCTTTATCAAATAGTAATACAATGCACACAGCAAAATGTATAATAGTACATGACAACTTATAATGAAAGCAGTGCTCTCCATCCTGCTTCTTTCCTTCCACTAGTCTCCTTTTTCAGAGTCAACCACTTTCAGCCTTTTCTGGTTTGGGTCCTTCCCATGACAACTACTCCCCCAATAATAGGCCTCCAAGGCTACCTGTTGATTTATCAGTTTTAAGACATTTTCTCCTGATGAATGAGGAGGGTAGACAGACAGACAGCATGAGCATGGGGTTCATCACTACGATCTTCCTCTTCACTTCTAATTTTGAGAGTCGTTAGGGTTCCTTGTCTAATTGTTGCTTTTGTGCCTTTAGATAGAATTCCTTTTTTAATGCATTATCTTAGAGTTTTGTTTAAAGAAACTGGTTCATCAAAACTTTGAAGACTGCTGATAGACATCACACTATAAAACCAAGTATTTGTTTTTGCCAACGGTCTAGAGAAATTTATGTTCAAAAGTAAGTTGGTCTCAGGAGTGAGTTTAGTATGCCATTGCAGTAGATCACCAGAAGGCATTCTGAAAGGAAATTTACTTTCATGCTGAAATCTATTTTTTTTTAACTATAAAACATTTCCCTATAATCTCTTATATTACACCAAACTAAAAAGATGCAGGGACAATCATGAGTTATCACATGCCTACTCAGGGTAATATTCTGCTTAGCATTCATTACAAAACTGTCTGCTAGACAACTGAGCCACAATCTCCCTTCCTTCCTGTTTTTTCATGGTGAGATGTATCACATATAGATAGGAGAGAGTGTAAAACATTTATAAATAATTTAAAGGATAATTATAAAGAGAATACCCAAGTAGCCACTGCCCAGGTCAAATACAGAAACATAGACAGCACAGTAAAGCCCAGAGGTACCCCTCCCCATCACAGCCCCCCACCAACCCCCAAGGTAACTACCATTTTCCTGACATCGGTGACAATTTTTATTTTCTTTACAGCTTAAAACTTTATGGATACATCTCCAAGCCATTTAGCTTAGTGAAACTTTAACTTTAAAGTTATTCTATCTCTACTATTTTACAATTGTTTCTTTTGCTTGGTATTTTTTATGAGAGGCATCCATACTTTTCCAAAGTGGTTAACTGTAGTTGGTTCAATTCTTTTTGTTGCATAGCATGTTATTGTATAAATATACCGGGATTTATTCCTCTGTTCCACTACTGAGGGGTGTTTGGTGTTGTTCTTATTTGAGGCTCTTATGAACAACACTCCTATGAACATTTTTTTTTTTTTAACTGTCTCTGGCTTCTCTAAGAATTGCTAGGATCCAGCCTCCACATATCTTTGTCTGTCCTCGAAAAACATGTGCTTTTTAAAGTGGTTGTACCAATTTACATTCCTGCTAGCATTTCCATTGTTCTACACACTTGCTGACATTAAACATGGTTGGACTTTTATTTTTGCTAAGTTGGTAGGTGTATAGTATCCCACAGGGGCTCTATTTTGCATTTCTCTGATGACTAATGAAGTTGAACACATTTTCATACTTTCACTGACAACTCTAGGTCAAATAATATAGATATCTTATAGATCTTTGATACATGCAGCTAAACTGCCTTCTAAAATGTTATACCAAATTACTTCATCACTAACACGCTATAGATTTGAAGTATCTTCAACAATTGGAAAGATCAAAAATGACGTTTGGTATTTATTTCAAATTCTTTTGGTTACTAGTACATTTGAGTGTTTAAAATTATTTTTCTATGGCTCTGTACAGGGACATTTATGTCTTCTTGTACTGTCCTATTATAGATGGATTATTGGGTGGTATTCCAGGTATCTGATTTCTAATCTAAAGTCCTGAATCTAAAATTTCACAGGTATTAGTAAGATTAAGACACATCTGACTATTTTATGTGGGGCTTAGTTATAATAATGACTTCTAAATGACAATTTTTAAAGCAGATTTCAGTGCATTAATGTCGATGAAGATGCTGCAAATGTTCAGAAAGAATAAAACAAAGGAGAGAGATTCCTGCTTCCACAAAGGTAGAGTAGACACACTTTTCTCTATTCCTCTTGCTAAGTACAAGTAAACATTATATGTAAGACAATAATAAGATGACTAAAGGTGGAGAGAAGAAGCCAGACCAGATAGGAGCATCAGAAGTTGAAGAACAACATGCTAGTTAGTTCCCTGGGTTTTCTTTTTGCCTCATAGATCATAGATTGAATGCTAGAGAAGCTGACAAGCCAGAGATGCTGATGGGCACAGACCAAAAAAGCCCCAACAAAAACCACGCTCTTTCTGGTCAAAGAACAGGGAAAATGTCAAGACAGATATGTTAAGAAAATAACAACTCGGGCACCTTGATGACTCAGTGGGTTAAGCCTCTGCCTTCAGCTCAGGTCATGGTCTCAGGGTCCTGGGATCGAGCCCCGCATCAGGCTCTCTGCTCAGCAGGGAACCTGCTTCCTCCTCTCTCTCTCTCTCTCTCTCTCTCTGCTTGCCTCTCTGCCTACTTGTGATCTCTGTCTGTCAAATAAATAAATAAATAAAATAACATCTCTACTAAAGCCAAAAAGCAAAGAAAAAACTGTGGCCCCCAGCCCCTACCCAGCAAAGTCTCAGTAGGGACCTAAGCTTCCGTCCTCTCCAGTGTCCCCAAATACCCACCAGGGTGATGTTGGAGAAGGCGGAGGAAGGAACCAGAACTATCATCCTGGCTGGGTCATAGTGGGGCCCCTCATCTCCATGGTATCAGTGGAGACCACATGGGGAGCCCAGACTTCCACTCCCACCCAGCAGTAATGATAGGATGGTACCAGATGGGCCTAAAGGAGAGTCAGGATTTTCACCAGCAGCCCCCAAAAAAGGAGGTCACCTCTCTGCCCTGCTTCCTCCTCACTGTGGAGTCAGCAGAAGCCACAGGGGAACAGTAATAGGATGCTCCTACCACCCACCCTCCAGGCTCCCACAGCTAGGGGGTATCAGTAGAAGCCTAGTGGAGAGCTGGAATGTCCGTGTCTGCCCAGCTGTATCGAGCCATTCCTTTAGGTGTCTACAGAGGCTAGGTGCTGGCCAAAGGTGCCAGGAGACTTGGATTTCCTTGGGGACCTAAGAGGGTAATGATCTTTTTTTCCCTTTTGTTTTGCTTTCAAGAGTCCCAGAGTCAAATCTGGTATACCATAGGCCTACACATTCATGTATTTACTTTCCCTCAATCTGATATTCTATTTCTGATGTTCTTTGGATGAGTCACCTTGGCTTGGCTACATTCTTCAGTTTTTCAATCAAACAGTTTTTCAATCTAGATGTTTTTGTGAAGGTATTTTGTAGCTGTGATTAAAGTCTGTGACAGTTGACTTTATGACAGGGAGATTATCCTAAATAATCTGGGGAGACATGATTCAATCAGTTGAAAGGCCTTCAGAGCAGAGCTGAGGATTCCTGGATGAATGAGAAATTCCACCTGTGGATTGCAGCGTCACCTCCCCTCACCCCATGCCCAAGACTTCCAGCCTGCCCTTCCTGACGACCTGCCCTACAGATTTCATACTTGCCTAGACAGCCTCCACAAACACAAGAGACAATTTCCTGCAATAAATTTCATAGCACCCATGTATCTCCTTTTGTTCCTCTGGCTGAATCCTAAGTGGTACTCATATTTTCCTAATTTATAGTATGTATTACAGTAGCTGTCTCTAACCCACTGGGAATGAACCAGAGCATGTATAATAGGTATATGTTCCTTATATATTTCATTAGTCTCCTCAAGGGTCAAGTTCGACTGTTATGCGTTCCATTAATTTCCCTCCTAAACTCTAATGTTTTCATCCTTCCTCTTCTTTCTTCCTTGGTTCCATCCCCTCAAGCCTCCCGTACATCTGTACTTCATTACCATCTCTCTCCAAATATTCTCTTAAATTACAAAAAACTCATTTGACACTTCAATCCCTATGAATTCCCATACCACTTCTCTCTCTCCCTTCGCCTCCACACTTCCATTTCCTCATTTCCTAGCCACTACTGCCTGGTTTCCATATCTACAACTCTACGGAAACTTACCCCCTGAACTTTCAAGGTTCAGATACTTCCAACTCACCAAATCCAACTACAGCAGCACCTGCTAGTTGCATTCCGATATCCATTCTCCCCTTCCTCCTTGGTAATAGAATCCTGAAAAACCATCTAGCCTCAAAGGTACATTTCTCAACTGCCTTTTTCCCTAAGAGTGGCCTGTTACCCAACTGTGACCAATGAGATGTAGCATTGTTATGCAGTGGCATTTCCATAACCCTCTTTAAAAGGATGGGACACTCCCATTGCTTCGCATCCTTTCTCTTTCTTTCTCAAATACAGATGAAATGTCTGGAGCATTAGCATCCATCAGGGGTCAAGAGATGACCTTCAGGACATAAGTTGAGAAGGATGGGGCAGAGAGATAATAAGAAGCTCAGTTTCTTCCTTAAGGACATGAGAGAGTTGCCAAATCAATGTCGGACTGAACTGCTTTCAGACCCACATAAGAAAATAAATGCCGGCATGTTGAAGACACTGTAACGGGAGTCTCTGTTACCAGCTGCTAAATGCAATTCCCTAATGGATACACCAGCGGTCTCTCATTGTGCATATATCCATCCATTACACCAACATTTGTTAAGTACTATTTTGTGCCAGTCATCATTTTAGGCATGGCATACAGTGCAAATAAGACAGGCAAAGTTGGCCAGGTTTGAAATGTTGTTTAAATACATAAATAGGGAAATCGCAGTGCAGTTATTTTCTTTTAAAGCAGCTGCTAGGGCGCCTGGGTGGCTCGGTGGGTTAAGCCACTGCCTTTGGCTCAGGTCATGATCTCAGGGTCCTGGGATCGAGTCCCACATCGGGCTCTCTGCTCAGCAGGGAGCCTGCTTCCTCCTCTCTCTCTCTGCCTGCCTCTCTGCCTACTTGTGATCTCTCTCTGTCAAATGGATAAATAAAATCTTTAAAAAAAAAAAAAAAAAGCAGCTGCTAAAGCTTTCTCCTAAAGCAGTTGCTTTAAGGAAAGGATGGCAGTGTGTAGTTTTGAGATTTATTAGACTACATTTGCTACTTAAAATTTCAGTAAAATTATTTTGGGAAAGGACGCAGAAAAAGAAAAGTTAGTCTACAAGTGAGCCCTGGCACACTCCAGTGTTTGGAGGTCTGACAGAAGCAAGGTCGGGGCAGAGAGGCCAATGGTACAAAGAGCCAAAGCAGTATTGTCTCAGGGAAGCCTGGAGGAGATGGTGCTCCAGGTGGGAGGGAAGCATCAGCGCATGTCCTGAGAGAGAGAGCCGGGCGCAGACCAAGAACTGGCCCAACATCATCCTCAAAGGAGATCAACTGTGAGGCTAACTAAACTTCAGTTTCATGGCCTGTCACTAGCAGGGGCTCCTTCCAATGCCTGTTCCTAATGTTGTATCTGCAGTTTTGTATTCTTTTGCTCCGATGATTCTCCAAATTGTATGAACTCAAGCCCCACAAAACCTCACTCTGGCTCTCTTCAGGTCCTTCACCCCTCTGGGACCACCTGACCACATAGCCTGCACCGACATCTCTTCTTCCCGAGCTTCTTGGGACATGTTACCCTCTGCCACTGTTCTCTCCTCCACGCCTGCCATTCTGGAAATGAAGATAGGGGCTAATACTTGACCTGAACCTTGTTCTTTTTTTTTTTTTTTTTAAAGATTTTATTTATTTATTTTACAGAGAGAAATCACAAGTAGATGGAGAGGCAGGCAGAGAGAGAGAGAGGGAAGCAGGCTCCCTGCTTGAGCAGAGAGCCTGATGCGGGGCTCGATCCCAGGACCCTGAGATCATGACCTGAGCCGAAGGCAGCGGCTTTAACCCACTGAGCCACCCAGGCGCCCCATGAACCTTGTTCTTGATACACTGTGCCTGGGTGAACTTATTCATCCTACCCATCCCTACAGGAGAACTCCCAAATTCCTACTTCCGACACTGATCTCTCCTACCCATACGTGGGCAAAGAATTATGCCCTTTCAAAAATAATTTGCCATGATAAAAATGTATCTTTTCATAAAGCTCAGGAGCAAAAGATGAAATGGACATGCTTGGCTCAGCATGAATCACTGGCATGCTCTTTCAGGAAAGAAATAGAAAGCAGCCTGTGTTAGCACGATGGAAGTCAGGTTTTTAGAACCCTAATCTGCAAAGTGACGACGGTCACTCATGCCTTATGCTCCTGAGCACTCTGGCCCCCACACAGGGAGAGGGTCACATACAGCAATCAATACTCGCAGTCCGGGGATCACTGGGCGCTAATTTAAAAGCTGCCTACCACACGGCCCCTGACCTCCAGGAACCCCCAGTATGGCCGAGAAAGTATTATGTTAAGTACTTGAGAAAGACAAGGGCCTTGGGGGCACAACCACCTATCTCTGTAGGTGTATGTCACTCTACAGTTGAGACATTGTGTTCCCAATCAGAGTCCTTGCGACATGCTCCAGATTGTCACTAATCTTCGGTGTATTTGGAGAAGCATTCCGCAGAGGATGCCCTCTTCCCCTCCCACTTCAGAGTAATTACTATAATAATGGAAAACGTAAGCTTAAAAATCTTACTAAGAGCCGTGCTATGCGGTTGTCCGACAGTCCCCATTCTTTGACGCCTCGTAGCTCTGTACAGAGTACAGTGTCTCCGTTTCACTTGTCATGCTGTGTCAAGGCTCCACCGCAACAGCCCTGTTCATTAAAGCAGGAGACAACTTAACAGGATATGAATTACTAGCATTGACCCAGACACTCAAGTTTCTCAACTCATCCGTTGAGTTTTCCTCGTGGCATAAGGGAAAAAATAGACCAACGAGCATACTTTCATCTCTCTGGAAGCAACTCTGCGATTTAATAATTCGCACAGGGATCGTCATGAAGGGTAGTGAACAGGCGATGGGTGCGACATACCGGCCTGCTTCGCGCCCACCGTGCGCTCGCTTTGCGCGGCTCTGGCGCTGTGCGGGCTCGGGCTCCGGACCGCAGCACCCCCTCGTGTAGTTCCACCCCACACCAGAGGGGGCAGAGGCGGGCCCGGCGCACCCCGGTTTGCGACCCCGCTCTGTCTCTGGCAGACCCGACCAAGTCAGTGTGAGATGGAGGGGGGAGGCCGTACATCGGCATCTCCGGGCCCGGGCTTCCTTTCTTAAAAGAAGGCTCTTGCTCATGGTGGGCGACTGTAAAATACATTAGAACCCCATGCGTCCCACCGCGTGGCGCGCTACTCAGGAACCCCCAGCCGGTTCGTGCCGGGCGGGCCGTGCCCTCTCCCCGCGCCCGGCGGAGGAAGGTGCGGTCCGGGGAGGGAGCCGACGTCCGACCCGGAAGCCGCCACGCGGGGTGCGCTTGCCTGTCGCTGGGGAAGCCCGGGGCTGCTCGAGTCCTTGGGCCCGTCGCGGCCTCCTTCCCCGGGCCTCAGGGGCCCATGGGTCTCCATGGCGACGTCAGGGGCCCGGCCCGGGGGCGGGCAGCCCGGGTGGGGCCGCGGCGCTCTGGGGGCCTCCGCGGCGGCTTGGCCGTGTTCGCCGCCGTGGCCGCCGTGTTCACCCTCACGCTGCCCCCCTCGGTGCCGGGGGGAGACTCGGGTAAAGTATCTCAGGGCCGCCCTCCCGCCCCTCTCCCTGGTGGGTCAGCTCGCGCCCCCCGCTCCGCCCGCCCGCGCTCCTGGCCGGGTTCTGCGTGCCAGGACCACCTTCTGTTTTCCATTCCCGGAACTGGTGTCTGTAGTTCTCCGACTTTGAAGACGGGACTGGCTGGTTTCGCCTGGTGGGACTTAGCGACCTCTGCACCTGGCCAGGTCCTTTTTCGGGACCCGAGTTTTTGCTTTCCACTCCCTTTTAGCCCACCGACGTCACTTACTGAGTCCTGATTGCGTTCCAGACAGAAGGGGTCACAGTGGTGGGGACCGAGTATCGCGGGGAGTGTTGTAGGGCGGGTAGAGACGGTCCACACACTACTGACCAAACAAGCGACGCACCGTCGGAGGGAAGGTGGGATCGACGGGGGCGCGGGGCCGAGCGCCTCCTCCAGAAGGGCCAGTCGGGAAAGGCCTCCCAACGCGGTATTTTAGCGGAAACCTGCATGTTGGAAAGGAACGGGCCACGCCGAGTGTTTGAGGGAGAACCCTTAAAAGAGTGGAAGCCAGTTGTGGCTTAAAGCAAGCTGCTTCTGTTAAAAAGAAAAGTGCGGACCACTGAGATCACATCAGCAGTTGTTACCTATTTGTTACAGGATCGGTACACGTTTGGGATGAGGAGCGAGAGCCGGGGTTCGTTTTTGGTTTTGTCTTGCTGGCAGGTTAAGTGCCCGTCCGATACTGCCAGTAGTGCTGTACCTTCTCGAGGGGAATCTATAGATTGAAAGAATGGAGTGTACTAGTTATGTCTTGCTTCGTAACAAGATGACCCCAGAGTTAGTGGCTTAAAACAGCAGATGTTTGTTATGTCACCTTTCCTGTGCATCAGGAATCTCGGCGCGGTTAGTGGGTGCCCTTCCTCAGGACAGGGTTGTAGCCATGCGGTCTTCCCAGGGCTCATTTTGGGGGAGGATTCCAGCTTCTCACCTCAATCCCATTCTTTGCCACGTGGGTCCCTCGGGAAGCCGACTGTTGTGAAGAGAAAGAGATGGCACCTTCATCTCACTCGTCTGTCATTTCCTGAGCCGAGTCGTGGACGTGATTGATAGACCCCTGCCCGGTCTTATTCTGGGCAGTTCGTTGGTCAATCCAGCCCACGCTCATGGGGAGAGGATTATATAGCTAGAACTCCAGGAGTTGGGGGTCACTGGGGGCCATCTTCCCCGGGCTAACTTCTAACTGAGGTTTCTTGATGTTCCTTTTATAAATCATTGCCATTATTCTTTCTTTCAAATCCTACTGAACAAATAGGAAATGTGTTTCATTAGTATAGTTGGGAATGGAGTTACTATGCTTCCAAGGCTTACATTAAATAATAGAAATACCTATAGTTTTGAGAGTTCTGACAATGGAGAGCATTACTTAAAGATTGAGTAGTTCTGTACCTTGAGGGAAAGAAAGAAAAAGGGAGGAAGGAAGGAAGAAAACATTGACAGTTGCTTACCATGGTTCTTCCAGCCTGAAGTTTTGGGTGAGATTAATAAAAATAATTAACACTTACTGAGCACTTACTATAGGCCAGGCACAATTCCAGGTGCTTTACATGTATTGTTGTTTTAATCCAGTTCTTAACCTTCTGTGAGGTAGGTACTATCAGTATCTTCCATCCAAAACTGAGGCTAAGCTGCGTCCAGAATCACACAGCTAGCAAGCAGGGGCAGTCGAGGAAAGAACTCCAGAAGATTGACTTTAGAACATACACTCTCTTAACCTCTCTTCTAAGTTCTTTGTTAAATCTGTCATCCCATATATAGTGTTATTTTAAATCTATGATTGGTGTCTTTATTAATACTGTTATTTTTTCCCAGTAGAATAAAGTTACTTATTTACATTAAGTTAACCAGACTCTCTAGGTATTTTGATTTGTTTAGTTTGATACTAAATAGTGGTTACATCTAAAATTTTGATGTTCTTTGTTAGGAATGATAAACTTTTCCAAGGATTGCCAGTAAAATTTGTGTAATGGTATCTTTGATAATCTTGTTTATATGTTGAAGGTACTGTCCTCCTTGAATGTTGTGGGTTTTTTTTATCAATAAACAGAACACATCTCAAAACCAATATAAAGTATGTATTTTTCTTCTTTTTTTTTTTTAAGATTTTATTTATTTATTTGACAGAGAGAGATCACAAGTAGGCATAGAGGCAGGCAGAGAGAGAGAGGAGGAAACAGGCTCCCTGCTGAGCAGAGAGCCCGATGTGGGACTCGATCCCAGGACCCTGAGATCATGACCTGAGCCGAAGGCAGCAGCTTAACCCACAG